>NC_143261.1:39056761-39208276 GCF_984573655.1 Nuphar pumila
ACAAGGAAAGGAAAAGAAAGGAAGAAGTAGAAAAGCAGAAGAGGGAGGCGAAGGAGCGAAGGAAGGAAGAAGTAGAAAAGTAGAGGAGGGAGGCGGCGGAGTGAATGAGCATCAAGGCAGAGGAGGGAGGGAGGGGATTAAGAGGAGAAAAGTGTGACCAAGGTACGTAAATCGATCCTGTCTGTCACGATTTACTGTGATCGATATTATTATGTATAGTGTTTACTGTGATAGTGATTACTATGTATAGCGATTACTATATATAGCGATTACCATAATAGTGATTAGTATGTATAGCCATTTTGTAATGCTTTACTCTGATAGGTATTATTATGTATAGCGATTACTATGATAGTGATTACTATGTATAGCGATTACTGTGATAGCGATTACTATGTATAGCAATTACTGTGATAGAGATTACTATGTATAGTGATTATTGTGACCTATGTATCGCGATTACTATGTATAGTGATTATTGTGACCTATGTATAGCGATTAGTATGTATAGCGATTACTTTGATATTGATTATTGTGTATATGATTACAGTGATAGCGAGCGTGCAACGATTATTATATATAGTGATTACTGTGTACAACGACGTGTAGAAGTACATATGAGACTAATTTTGATTTGATACGAATAATATGCCATTTTTTGTTATAGGGAGTTCAGAAGAGAAGTAGAGCACCAGGTGAAAAGCTCAGAGGGCGGTGTCAGTGGCTTGTAGTTCTGTCATGGTATGGACAGCTGAGTGAATATCAGAAGGATAAATTACGAAATATGTATTTCGGCGGCCTTCTGGACTAGCATTATTTTGAAACATGCTGGAACACCATGACCCACCTGATCAATAAGTGGAATAATGAGACAAACACATTTCAGTTTGATCATTTTGAGATCACCATGACACTAGAAGATGGGGTGTGGATTACGGGTCTTAAGTGCCATGAAAGTGTTGTCCTAGCACGGGATTCAAACTATAACGCAAGGGACAAGTGCACTTCCCTTCTAAAAATGTCGATGGAAGACTAGGGTCAATATATTTCTGATGGAAGCAATTTCACATTGATGAAAGTTTCATTTTTTCATAATAAATGGGAAGGTCGGTCCACTACATTTGCATCTGAAAGTGCTGACCAAGAGTTGCGCAACTTCCTTCTTTATTTTTTGGGACGTATTTTATTTTCGGATTTGTCTGGTTCGAGGATAAGTTACCTGTGGCTGCAGTTCTTGGAAGACTTAGATGAAGTCCAGAACTATGCATGGGGTGTTGCTATGCTCGCACACTTGTATAGTCAACTTTAATGTGCGAGTAATGGTACAAAAACCATCGTAGGGTTTTGGCCATTTGTCCAGGTAATTGTTTATTACATATTTGGTAGTTGTAGACTAAGATCGTTGAAGGTTATAGTCTTACTAATATATTGATTTTGTAGGCCTGGTTGTGAGAGCATATTGTCGCCTTGAGTCCTTAGTGTGGCCCTGCGATTTATGGTTTTCCAAAGATCGGCCAATGGGTTAGAATAAATGTCAAGGAGGATAATGCTAAGTTCATTTTAGATGGTCTGTAATTAAATAAGATAAATGGTTTAAAATTGTTTACAATCGTTTCAGCATTTATCATTCATTAATATAAATCGTTGAAATGTTTTGTGTTCTTAAGTAATCATCGCTGCAAGATTTTATCTTTGTTAGTACAAATTATTCTAATATTTAACATTCTTAAGTAATGATCGTTACAGGATTTTGTATTCCTTAGTACAAATCGTTATCACTTTAGCATTTAACTTTCATTAGTGTAAATCATTGTAATCGTTAGCATTCTTAAGTAATGATCGTTGCAGGATTTTGTATTCTTTAGTACAAATCATTATTGCTTTAGCATTTAACTTTCATTAGTGTAAATCATTGTAATCGTTAGCATTCTTAAGTAATGATCATTGCAAGATTTTGTCTTTGTTAGTACAAAGCGTTATCTTTTTAGCATTTAGCATTCGTTATTGTAAATCATTGTAATATGTAGCATTCATTAGTGTAAATCATTATAATACAAGGCTCTCATTAGTAACAATCGTTGTAATGTATTTAGCACTCGTTATTATAAATCATTTTAATATTTAGCATTCATTAGCATGAATAATTATATCTATACCTAAACCATAATCTCCAATGTACAGGTTGTGTGGAGACCATATAGAGATGGAGAGGACGAGGACCAAGAGGTTGTTGTTGAGGCTGTGAGACTGTCTGGCTACGATATTTGGTTGTTTAGCAAATTTGAAGCCGAGTTGCAATATGGTAGTCGAGTTCTCTTATAAGCTGGCTTGGGACATTCTACCCTAAAGCGGCTTGTAGAAGTGAGAAGCAAGATGAATAGTGGTGGGGCCAGGAACGTGAATTGGCACAAACACTTCAGAAAACAATTGGATAGCTAGAACAAAGAAGGTGTTTGTGCCATAGCATATGATTATAAAGAAGAAAAATATGACGCTAACTGTTTCAAAAAATATTGAGAACCCATGCATCAAAATCTGGAGATTGAGAAGAAGCAACGTGAAAATATTGGGATCTCATGCGTCCCTCCTGTCCCCCAGCATGTCGTCAACCAGCATAGAAAAAATGTCCATCGTGTCCCTCCGGCTACAACTACGATTTCTTCAGTTGCAGTACACGATGGGGAGCCAACAGAGTTCACAAAAAAGAAGGTAATCTCAGCCACAAGGTTAGAGATGTTGAAAAGGGAGAATAAGAAGTTACGAAAACATGTGTAAAATTTGAGAAGACAAATGCGGTCACAATATGGTACACTGGTAGAGATGATTACCAGTGGTTTTAATAAGATCTAGGGAACCAAGAGGCCACCGAGGAAAGAGAGTCCACCAAGGAAAAGAAAGAGACGATTTGTATCTCATAGTCCATCTGAGTTGTCAAGTGCCACTGAATAAAAATATGTGATTTTTGTATCCCGATAATTATTTGTTGTAATTCTATAATTCTTTGTTGTAATTCTATAATTTTTTTTTGTAACGTGACATTCTATAAATGTATAATTCTTTTTAATGAGTTGTCAAGTGCCACTGAATAAAAATATGTGATTTTTGTATCCCGATAATTATTTGTTGTAATTCTATAATTCTTTGTTGTAATTCTATAATTCTTTTTTGTAACGTGACATTCTATAAATGTATAATTCTTTTTTTAATAAGTGTAACACACAAGTGACACTGAACAAATCATTGTAATGTTTGGCCTTCATAAAAAAAATCGAAGAAGCGTTTAACGTTGTGTACTATAGAAATTATGATTTGCTTTTATGAGTTGCCTTTCTATCGCGATTTACACAATGATTGGTAAAAGGCTGTAACGATTTGTACATATGAAGGCCACATGCTTTTGTGATTTGCTTGATACCGATTGGCTTGCAACCAGTTATAATTCTTTGTTGTAACGTAACATTCTATAATTATATAACTCTTTTTATAGTAGATCACGAGTTGTTTTTTATAGAGGAAGTATCTGATCACGACATGTAGAGCCACAGACATAAAGCAGAAAAGATTTTTCATATCATGATTTGCTTTTATGAACTTTGTTTATGTGAACGATATGTCCTATCATGATTTACACAATGACTGATTCAATGATACAAATTGACGTCCCCTATAGACTTAGTAAAGTATAAATCGAGGTAACTTCAACGATACAAATCGAGTTAACTTCATAAATACAAATTGATTTCATTCACAAAGACATAGCATTGTCACGATAACTTCATAAGTACAAATCAACATGATTTACAATCACATTCATTTACAAAAAATATTAGTATTTAGTTACAATACATCATGACCAATGATTTGGCTTAGATACAATTCGAGACCCAAACAGATCCTACTTAAGAAAAAAAGATTTGAATTCACTTATGATCTAAATGAATCTTTTTAGTGTACTGTGAATTTCTATAACATATATATATATATATATGTGTGTGTAAATGTGTATCTATATATATAATAGTTTAGATTGTGTTTGGATTTAATGAGAGCTAAATGGGTCTCACAACAAAGCCAATCCAATCAATCCCCCCCTCCTAAACTCATCAATTCAATCAAATACATCCCATCCCACCAAATCTGTTTGATTATCCTATCGTGATTTGTCTTTACGAGCTTTGTCTATGTGAACGATATGTTCTATCGTAATTTACACAATGACTGATTCATAAAAGGCAAAAAAGAAAACTAATGAACAAATTGACACGATGTTTCGAATTAGTAAAGTACAAATCGAGGTAACTTCAACGATACAAATTAAATTAACTTCATAAATACAAATCGATTTTGTTCACAAAGACATATCGTTGTCGTGGTAACTTCATAACTACAAATCGACATGAATTATAACCACATTCATTTACAAAAAATATGAATATTTAGTTACAATACATCATGACCAATGGTTTGACTTAGATACAACACATAACCATCATGCATATGGAAAGAGTTTAAACTCAGATCAGGGTTTGGACCAGACCTATAAGAGATTTGCATCCATTTAAGACCGAAATAAATTTAATCTAATGTAAAAAGTATTTTTGATCGATTTAAAGACCAAATTGGATCCTACTAAGAAAATAAGATATCAAATCTACTTGAAGACTCAATTAGATCCCATTATGTAAATTAACATTTGGACCCATTTGGAGATCCAATTGGATTCCAGTAAGTAAAAAAAACTTTAGGATCTACTAGAGAGCTAAATGGATCTCATGAAAGTAAAATGAATTTGTTTGGATCTGAATTCAATTCGAGACTCAAATAGATCCTACTTAAGAAAAAAAAATTTAGATTCACATATGATCTAAATGAATCTTTTTAGTGTACTGTGAATTTTTATAATATATATATATATATATATATATATGTAAATGTGTACCTCTCTCTATATATATATAATAGTTTAGATTGGGGATTTGATGAGAGCTAAATGGGTCTCACAACCAAGCCAATCTAATCAATTCCGCACATAAACCCATCAATTCAATCAGATACATCCCATCCCACCAAATCCGTTTGATTATCCTATCGTGATTTGCCTTTGCAAGCTTTGTCTATGTGAACGATATTTCCTGTCGCAATTCACACAATGACTTATTCATAAAAGGCGAAAAAAAAAACAATAAACAAATCGACATGATGTTTAGACTTAGTAAAGTACAAATTGAGTTAACTTCATAAATACAAATTGATTTCATTCACAAAGACAAACAAAGATATATCATTGTCGCGGTAACTTCATAACTACAAATCGACATGATTTACAACTACATTCATTTACAAAAAATATTAGTATTTAGTTACAATACATCATGACCAATGGTTTGGCTTAGATACAATTTGAGACCCAAATAGATCCTACTTAAGAAAAAAAGAATTGGATTCACTTATGATCTAAATGAATCTTTTTAGTGTACTGTAAAATTCTATAACATATATATATGTAATATGTATCTATATATCTAATAGTTTAGATTGAGTTTGGATTTGATGAGAGCAAAATGGGTCTCACAACCAAACCAATCCAATCAATCCCCCACCTAAACCCATCAATTCAATCGAATATATCTCGTCCCACTAAATTTGTTTGATTATCCTATCGTGATTTATCTTTATGAGCTTTGTCTATGTGAATGATATATCCTATCATGATTTACACAATGAGTGATTAATAAAAGGCAGAAAAGAAAAACAATAAACAAATTGACACGATGTTTAGACTTAGTAAAGTACAAATCGAGGTAACTTCAACAATACAAATCGAGTTAACTTCATAAATATAAATCAAGTTCGTTCACAAAGACAAACAAAGATATATTGTTGTCACGGTAACTTCATAACTATAAATTGACATGATTTACAGCCACATTCATTTACAAAAAATCTTAGTATTTAGTTACAATACATCATGACCAATGGTTTGGCTTAGATACAATTCGAGACCCAAATAGATCCTACTTAAGAAAAAAGGATTTGGATTCACTTATGATCTAAATGAATCTTTTTAATGTACTTTGAATTTCTATAACATATATATATATATATATGTGTGTGTGTGTGTGTATCTATATATATATAGTAGTTTAGATTGGGTTTGGATTTGATGAGAGCTAAATGGGTCTCACAACTAAGTCAATCCAATCAATCCCCCACCTAAACTCATCAATTCAATCAAATATATCTCATCCCACCAAATTCATTTGATTATCCTATTGTGATTTGCCTTTACGAGCTTTGTCTATGTGAACGATATGCCCTATCGCAATTTACATAATGACTGATTCATAAAAGGCAGAAAAGAAAAACAATAAACAATTTGACATGATGTTTAGACTTAGTAAAGTAAAAATCAAGGTAACTTCAATGATACAAATTGAGGTACAACTTGATACCGATTTAAGTAACAGATGCAAATCGATATCACTGTTTCGTTCATAATATATTAGTAATAGTTGCAAATCGATATGAGTAGATGAAACGATATTTTTTATTTCATGCACAATGTAATTTATTTATTTATTATATACTTTGTGCACGATTTTTGAAAATGAGTGATATGTGAAATGACATTTCTTTTATAAATGAATAACATGTCGCACAAGTTCAGGAGTGTATTGCTTCGCTTTGCTTCGTGAGTAAGAAACAGATGAACCGATGCTTCCTTTATAAAGGATATTTATGGGTCAAACATATAACTCGCTTCGACGACAAATCAATTCAATCACAAAGGGGGTATCGATGGCGAGGAAGGAGACAACGATAGCTACACAGTCAGTGACAGTGAATCAGGTGTTTATTTTCTAAACCATGTGATGAGTTTATTCAAGATTTGTCTCTTTTATGTCGTATATTCGATTTGTTTTGTGTACTGTAGAAAGGAATTGCAATATAATACGACAGATCATTTATTGAATATTCTGCTAATGTCAGTGGGACATCCTAAAAAAAAGATGCCTGAAAACTCAGCAAAGAGCTCCAAGAGAACATCAACCGGCTGCAAAATGAATTTGCAGAAGGAAACACTATCAGTAATTTTGTACGTATAAAACCATTATCAGTTATACATTTACGTATGCCATGGGTATGTATGTTAACACGTGCATATTTGTTGTAAATAAACTATATATGATTTCATCATGTATATTCAAAGCTACGCAACAACAAATACTAGATGCGTCATCAGCCCTTATTTCATGGTATATCGATTATTATATATGTTTATTATCTTTTTTTATTTACTCTTGTTGCTTCGTGTTTTAACCTTACTATTATCACTGTTTCGTTCAATAAAGTTTCATCCATCGACTGCCATACGCCATTGGATTTCAAGATGAACTGCAATGCTGGGGTGACGATGATCACTGCGGAGACTTTTGGTCAAGTGAAAAGGTAAGTGAAGAAACCTGTTGTCCAAGTTTTATGAAGCGTAACAGTCCTAACATGATTTGTACTATCAATTTGTATGATATTATATTGATTTAAGACAGTGTTTTGATTCTTAATACTGATTTGTATGTTGATTCTTAATATTGATTTCTAAGCTATCAATAGGAATTTCCATATCGATTTGTAAGATATTTTAATACTGATTTGCATATATTGATTCCTACATTGTGGCAATCTTCTGAGCATTGGGTCTTATACGTGATGGATTTCCGAAAACAAAAACTATGGTGCTACAACTCATTGGACTTTCACACTGGTACACCTTGTGACATTATGTATTTGGTAAGTTTCTATCTATAAGTGTATTGTATTTTGTACGGTAGGCCAGAATTTTCTTGCTTCTGCATTAACCACGGATGGGATTCATCAAAGACACCTTGGGTGTCGACATTGGCAGGTGGAGGTTTCACTGCGCACACGATGCTCCTTTACAAAATAATGGCATTGATTGTGGCATATTTGTAATGAAGTATATTGAAGCAATATACAATGGAAAAGAACCTGATTTCGACGTTGTATGCTCTACACTAAAACATGTTTTATTATCCTATATTATTGAGGACTCAATTTATATATTGGTCTCACATTACCTTTTTGTTGCACGATGATATACTTGGATTTCGCACAAAACTATGCAAAAATTGATATAGTTTCTAATTATGGAAGAAAAAAAAACTCAGATGGAAAGAATACATAGAAGGCAACAAACGACGCGACCCCCCAGGAGTAATATGATGTACAGTGATTTGTAACAGATTTTGTAGACTATGTATACAAATTTTGTAAAACTGTGTATACAAATTATGTAAATCTCTCTAGGTTAAAATAAAAATTCAACAATTACTTCAATTTTACTAAACATGTCAATAAGTTAGACTGTGATTTGTAGCAAATGCAAATTATTGTCTCTGACATAGACGTCATTGTGTAAATCGCTATAGGACACTATTTGGTATAATGATTCAAATATAGTATATGTACAATGATTTGTCGTATCATGATTTACACAATGATTAATAAAAGGCAAAAAAGGGAAAGAAAAAATAAATTGACACGATGTTTATTGGTAAAGTACAAATCTAGGTAACTTGATAAATACAAATCGACTTACAACCATAATTCTTTAAGTTTCATAGTATAACAATATTTGTCCTATCACGATTTGCCTTTACGAGCTTTGTCTATGTGAACAATATGTCCTATCGTGATTTACACAATGATTGATTCATAAAAGGCAGAAAAGAAAAACAATAAACAAATCAACACGATGTTTAGACTTAGTAAATTATAAATCGAGGTAACTTCATAAATATAAATCGATTTCATTCACAAAGACAAACAAAGACATGTCGCTGTCGCGGTAACTTCATAACTATAAATCGATGTGATTTACAACTATATTCATTTACAAAAAATATGAGTATTTAGTTATAATACATCATGACCAATGGTTTGGCTTAGACACAATACATGACCATCATCATCAAAGAAAACAAACATCAGCATCAGCATCACCTCCACGTCCAAATTAATCTCCCACCTAAACCCATCAATTCAATCAAATATATCTCATCCCACCAAATTTGTTTGATTATCTTATTGCAATTTGCCTTTACGAGCTTTGTCTATGTGAATGATATGCCCTATCGTGATTTACAGAATGACCGATTTATAAAAGGCGGAAAAGAAAAACAATAAACAAATCAACACGATGTTTAAACTTAGTAAAGTAAAAATCGAGGTAACTTCAACGATACAAATCAAGGTACAACTTGATACCGATTTAAGTAACAATTGCAAATCAATATCACTGTTGTGTTCACAATATTTTAATAATAGTTGCAAACCGATATGAGTAAATCATAATATTACATATCGATTTTGTTCACAAAGACATATCATTGTCGCTGTAACTTCATAAATACAAATCGACGTCTCGATAATTATTTGTGGTAATTCTATATTTTTTTTTTGTAATTCTATAATTTTTTTTTGTAGCGTGACATTTTTAAGTGTATAAATCTTTTTTAATAAGTGTAACACACAATTGCCACTGAACAAATCGTTGTAATGTTTGGCCTTCGTAAATAAAAATCGAAAAAGTGTTTAGTGTTGTGTACTATAAAAATTATGATTTGCTTTTATGAGCTGTCTTTCTATCACGATTTACACAATGATGATAAAAGACTGAAACGATTTGTACGTATGAAGGCTACGTGCTATCGTAATTTGCTTGATACTGATTGGCTTGCAACCAGTTATAATTCATTAGAAGCTTTTTTTTACCAAATGGGGGAAGTCAGTAAATGCTAAATTAGTTAGCACCCCTTGTACAAATCATCATCACACGTTTAGCATTCATAAATAAAAATCGCACTGAAAGAAAAAAATTGTTCTGTATCTACAACAATTTATACATGTGAAGGCTACATGAGACAATGATTTTTACTAATTATATAAGCACTGAACAATGGTGATTTACCAATGTTGTTAAAACTGTAGCTATGTAGACTAGATGAGACAATGATTTATACATGTGAAGGATACATATTATAATGATCGAACATGTTAATACAATCAAATACAATTATGTAGCTGAATAATTCACATGTGATTCATGTGTTTCATTGCTCACTTTTGAATTGAATTGAGCCTGTCATGAAACAGAACAATATAAGACACTACATTAAGTTTCACAAGAAATACAAACATCCTCCCAACATTGATTACATACCAAAAGACTTGTAAAACTGATGCCATCGTTCGACTCAAACTGGTAGGGAGGATTGAAGGTTCCAACGTTATAGTGCACGTCTGTAGGGTATTGCAGCATATTGGAAATTACACAAGTTAGATATTGATAAGCTGCACGTAATGCAATTTACATGGGAAGCAATATAATGTATTACATACATGTTCATGCGAAGGGCTTGGTTGCTTTTGCTTAGAGGTTGGTTGTTTCTTAGATATTTTTTTGCCAACCAATTCTAGTACACCCTTTGTCCTCTTACGACTACGATCAGAGGCATGTTTCCTTTTGATACCCTTTGCTAGATGAATTTTTCTATCATAATCTACAACGTTGACTGCTGGCTTGTTAAAGATGATGTTTATGCTTTGGCACAACTCCTCATGCGGGTCAGGAAAAGCATGATTTTCACCAAAGTTGTTCGCTCCTATTTTCTTGGACTAGTCTTGTAACGCCCCGGATTTCCAAAACAAAGCTAAGTTAAAATTTTCATGAATTTCTTTTTTTTTCTTTGCAGCAGAACTTACAAAAGCTTTTAGCAGCGAAATCAGACGATAATGAGTCGTCAATTTTAGAAAACCCCGGGCACATTACAGGTATGTGGCCAAGCAACTCATTGACCATCGAAGTGTTCTATTTTATCGAAAACCACATGTTTATTACAACATCACTGCTTGGAAAAACAGTATAGGTTCAATAAAATGGAAGCAGTATAACTCTGTCTAGAGAAACCCTGGAACTCGATGCCGCCTTGCTCCGCATATTGCAACGCAGGTCCAACACCAGAAATCCCCATAAAACAGGGTCAGAACCACTGATGGTCTGGTAAGCAAAGAATCGCATATTCATCTAACTCAAGTAAATACGTTTGATCACTCAAGGTCGCAATTCGTAATAACGACACTCAAGCCTCCGTGGCTTAGCGTATATCGTAAGAGCCGCCTCAAGGCTATGAGTTGAACATCCGCTCAAGTCTTCATGACTTAGCGAAAGCCTCTTCAGGGATGTGATTTGAATAACCGCTCAAGTCTCCACGACTTAGCCTCGACCTCTTTTGGGTCTCAAAGGGATGTCTAGCTCAAGTCCTTACACTTGGCACATCCGTATCCCATGCATCTAAGGACAGCTCCTTGAGCTTCGCTTAGTCCTGCGAATACAACATGGGTCTTCACCCCGTCGGTCTAATCGTATACCGATCATGACACCTTCACAAAGGTTATGCAGAATTGACTCAATAATGTTCATTCACTCATACATTCAAGCATCATTGAACCTAAGCTAACGCTTTGTTTCGATAATTAACCCCTCCCCCTGGGCTTAAGGGAGGTATCTCTGAGCACAAATGCGACGATATGGGGGTTGATTATTCTATATATTTTTAGATACCTGAGAGACTTGTTGACCCCATCCCTCTAGTAGGATGGTACAATCATACCAGAAGAAGTACCTATTAGGTATTCGAATGCATTCTGCTACTGCAGTAGTTGGGTTCAATCCTTAGAATTTAAGGATAACCACGACCTCCATACCTCTGAGTGACGAAGGTCATCATGAACTCTATCAGGTTCGAGGGTAATATAAGTCACTCAAGGTTGCACCATCACCGTCTTCCTCGGTGAGAAATTCTGAAGGGGCCTATCGGTCTGACAAGCTAATTAATGCATGCCTATAGGGCAGCCGTTGAGGAGTATGTACCCGACCCCATTCAGTGTGCCCCTAACACGGTCATCAACCGCAGGGGTCTTTTCATTTTATTCATATACATGCTTGACTCTGCTCTCAGCACTGCGGTCATCACGAGCACCTCACCTTTTTCGGGTGGACAACGTATTCTGGCTCTGCGGCCCTTACGAGTCTAGTTGTATATCAGTCTCTTGATGAGCATGCATATGACACGATCACAATGGATCGATTGCTCGGTGTATTTTTACGCAACGAGCCTACAACCTAATTAAGGCGCAACCACTACTCTGGTGCAGCGGCCATTACGAGGAAGGTGCCCTTACAGGTATCAAGGATACGAGCCAATCTGACATCATTTCAACAACGGGCATCGTTGTGCCATTTAACCAGTTCTGGCAACTCTTTTGCCAACCATTTCGTCAGCACCTCCCATGCTCCAACGGCAGGGATGCAACGATCCTTTCTATGTTGTAGAAAGTGTTTCATGGACTGGGTAGCACTCCGCTATATGATGAAGTATCCTGCTACGCTTTTTTCTGAGCTATTTTTAGCTTCTTCAGAAATTTCTACAGCACTTTCTCTCTTTGACGGAGAAAGCGTGTGTTTCTTTTATCCATTTCAGCAGCATCTCCCCTCTTTGGTGGGAAATCTCTACGCTTAACTCAGGAAATGGATGTGCACCATTGTGCATACTTTGCATCCATCAAGGTTGATTGAAACCTTAGGCCATAGCCAGGCCATACACAAATGACTTAGTCTTTACATAAAGAGCAGTTTTGCCAAAAAGCAAAGCCTTTCCAATAGGGGCTTCATTCGTCAAGCAGAATCTTGAACGAGGAGCGGTAAGGGAATCGCATCGGCGATTTGGAGTTGATCTCTATTTGAATGCTCATTTATATGTCATATATGTAATATAAGCAGAAGCATGTGCTTTATATGACGGCGACGTAAAGGAAATGCATATGCTTATTGTTCGGGGTGTGTAACCAAACAAAATATTCTACATATATATTTACAGAAAGCAGGAGCCTTGACGTCATTCAACGCAACGGCGTAAGTAAATGCATAATCGAAAGTGCGGAATCGAAAATTACAGAAAGCAGAGAGCCTTGGCATCATACGATGCGACGGCGTAATGTAAATGTATAATCGAAAATGCATAATTGGAAATTGCAGAAAATAGGGAGCCTTAGCATCATACGACACGACGGCAAAGGTAAATTACAAAGCCTTGGCAATATAAGATGCGATGACAGTCACCAGACGATATACATGAAGTTTGGTATCCAACAAGAGTTATGAGGCGAGCGGGTGAACACCGAAGTGTTTTGAAGGGCTCAACCAAGAACTAGGGTAAGATACCATTTTTAAGAACGCATATAATGCGTATTCAACATATATATCAGACGATAGTTATGAGGCAAGCGGTTGAACACCGAAGTGTCCCAAAAGACTCAACAAAGAACTAGGGTCAGATACTACTTCAGAAAGTATATGTTATATACAAACAAGCAAATAAAGAGATAGATCAACGAAGCGAACTTACTTCAAATCGCGAAAGAAATGGCTCTGGAAGGCTCCAACGGCTTCGATGACTTTGATCCTCCTTTTGAGAGGTCAGACTAGGTCAGATGGGTTCGACCTAGTTGAGAAAGAGGTAAAGCAGGTCAAGCTGCTCAACCTAAGCGGTTTGAACCAAACTGGGTTCGGTCCAAGTCAACTGGGTTCAGCAGGTTCGGTCTTAGCCCAAGCAAGCTAAGTCTGGGTTCAGAAAACCAAACCAGAATATAGACCAAAAAGGGCTTTGACTTTGACTTTAAACCAAACCAGGTTCAAGTCAACTAGGTTTGGACCAGGTCAAGTGGGTTTAGACTAGGTCAGGTGAGCTAGGACCAGGTCAGGTAGGCTCAGGTGGGCTAGGCTAGGTAGGGGAGGTTTAGGAGAGAGAGAAGGCAAGAGAGAGGGGGGGGGGGTCAAATTTTATGAGAAGAGAAAGAGTGAGGAGGGCTATTTATAGCCCAAGCCCACCTCCTGTAGGGATTTTTCTAGAAAAAACTAGAAAAATTTCATCCCCTTAATGCCCTTAGCTTTATTTTAATTCCAAGAGGTTCCTTTGTGTGGGGCTCACATGAAAATTCTATGAGATATTTTTGTGGGTCCCACCAGATATTTTCTGAAGAATATTTTGTGGGTCCCACCAACATTTCCATGGGTCTCACAAAAATTTTGGCTTTTCGGCAATTTTTTTTCGAAAAATTCTGTGTACGCCATTCCCTTTGTATTGACGTAACTAAGAAAGTTGGCTCAAGAAAATCTCTTGATTTAGTCCAGGTAGAAAGTTATGACTTCCAGAGTGTTTGAGCATATATTCACAAAGTGACGAATATCCTAAGTATAACTGATTCGTAGAAATTGATTTGTTTCGCATTCTGAGTGAAAATGTTATTTTTACTTGGAAATGCCTCGTGAATTTCTTCAGAAAGATACTGAAAAATTACGGGTCTTCCATCATTACCCCCTTAAAGGAATTTCGTCCGCAAAATTCAGTTAAGAGTACTAAGTGCGTAATTCAGGATATTTCTCCCACATGTTAGATTCATAATGTTATTCACTTAGTTCAACATCGTATTCATTCCAATCATAACCTCATATCGTGATTCATGATTGATGAGGTATGCTTCTCATATCTGAGTTCAAATTACACTACAACGACGATAGTTTTGTTGAATCGATGTTCTTCCAACTGGCTATCAACATAGCCATCTTGTGTAAATACTTCATACACAGATTATTCTCACTAGGATTTTAACCATTTTGGAACAAGTCCCCTGTCAGAGTACCTGGTATTGGAAACGTACCTCCTCACAGGTTCGCCCTCGTCAGACTTACCTGGTATTGGAAACGTACCTCCTCACAGGTTCGCCCTCGTCAGACTTACCTGGTATTGGATCAGTACACCCTCACAGAATCATACTAGCCAAGCTACTGGTTTTGGAACATATACACTCGCTAGGAGTTGTATACCCTCACAGGCTTGCTCTGGCTAGTCTATCTGATCTTGAATATGTAAAACCTCACAAGACTCTCTTCTTGAGAAAAATTCTTTCATGGTTTATTTTATTAAGTACCTTTTAGCATTCTAATTACACAAACTTAATTTCTCAATCATGGGGTCTATAGCCATTAATTTTGGGCATAAGCACTTAAGATTTAATTTGACAAACCCAAAATTACTTTAGAAAGCAAGGATACATATCGATCCAAATGACTGTACATAAGGTCATAAGCCTCTTGTCTCAAGCATTCATTGAATCTTGTCTTTCGATAGCTTTTTACCCACTAGAACTCTATCTATCAAGGTATTCAGATTCCTTGATACAATCATTATCCATGAGTTGTTCGGTTGTCACTGCATAGAAATGACCTGCCACAGTTTTCTGCTCTGGCTTGGATAGTGACAGTCGTTGTTGTTGTATTTGTTGAGAGGGTCCTCCAGATCCCATATTTCTATGTTGTAGATCTAAGGCCTTCTTGCAACATTCACTTATACGATGCCCTGGTTTGCCGCAATATAGGCAACCTCCAGTATCGCAATGACAAACCCCTTCGGGGTGATCTGAGCTATACCTCAGGCATCGAAAATTAGGTTGTTGTGATCATCGCAAAATTTTTCCTCTTGTGGTTTCTCTCTCTTTCTTTCTCTTTTCCTTTCTAACCTCTATTTTTTCTTTTTGAAGGGAGAAATGAAAGACAGAAAAGAAGAGAGAAGAGAAAAGAAGAGAAGTGAGAGAGGAACTCTTTTGTGAAGATCTCACTTGACCTTAATTTTGAAAAGATTTAGAAAAATTACTCACCTCCGTTTTGAAATATTTGCGGGAAAATTGAGAGACGAGATTCTCTCGTCGGTACGAGGTTCGACCGTTCCTGGTGCCTTTACCAGGGGTAATCGAACCAAGGATTGAATTTATGCCTTTTTGCTTTGCCTAAATATTATCTAAGGATTTATTCTAAGTAAAAAATGTACAGAGAATCATGCTTGTGCAATGTAAATGCAAAAATGTATGCTTTTGAGAAAACACTTTTGGAAATCTAAGATTTTCCAAGTGATTCTGAAGTAAATGTGATAAGGGAAATGAAGAAATTATTTTTGAATAGTTGAGTTTAACTTAGAACTTTGAGATAGATCTGAAAAGATGTTTTTGAAGTTCTAAGTCTTTCAAATAATCAGAGTTGGGAAAATAAATCTTGAATTTGAAAGAATAAGCTGAGAGAAAAGAAATGAAGTTTCAGAGTCTGAAATGGACTTTGAATTTAAATTTTGAACCTGGATTTAGGAGTGGAGATGGAATTTGAAATGGAATAGGACTCCATATTTAAAGTTTGAAATCAGGATCGAATTTGGATTTGAGAAATCTAAATGGAGTTTGAAGATAGAATTGGATTTAAGAAGGCCAGATGTGATTTGAAATGGAATCGGTTTTGAAATCTGGAATCCTAAATGGAATTGGATCTGAAGACTAAGATCCAAGATGGAGTTGAATCTGAAATCTGTAATCTGTAATCCTAAATGAAATTTGGATCCGAAGTCTGGAATCCAAAATTGGAGTTGAATCCAAAATCTAGGATCCTAAATGGAATTGGATCCGAAGTCTGGAATCCAAGATGAAATTGAATTCTAGAATCCTAAATTGAATTGGATCCGAAGTCTGGGATCCAAAATGGAGATTGGATTTGGAAATCTAGATCAAAAAGTGAATTGGATCCGAAGCCTGGGATCCAAAAATGGAGATTGGAAATCCGGATCCTGAGTTGGATTGGATCCGAAGTCTACGATCCAAAATGGAGTTTGGATTTGGAAATCTGGATCAAAAAGTGGACTTGGGTTCTAAATCTAGAATTGGATTTTGAAAGTCCAAATGGGATTTTTGAAGATGGATCTGGATTTTAGAAATTCAGTTTTGAATTTAAAAGTCGGATTTAATTTTTAGGAAAAAACGGTTTTTGAGATTCAGAATCAATCTCAAAACTTTGATTTTGAATTGAGAATCAAGACTCAATTTTTAGATAGAACTTTGAAGATAAAGAATAAACTTGATTTTAAAGTTTGAATTTGAAATCAGAAGATGAATAAAAAATTTCAAAGTTTTAAGTTGAACCTTGAAATTGGATTCAGGATTGAATTTGAATTTGAATCCTAAAAAATGAATTTGGAATTTCAAAGTTGAATTAAACTTTGAAATTTGATTTGAATTGGAAATTGAATTTTTGAATATAAGAATGAATTTGAAATTTCAAAGTCAAATTGCACTTTAAAATTGAATTTTGAATCTTTGAAATAAGATAGAAGAATGAATTGAAATAGAAATTGAAGATTGATATTCAAGATCACTTGGATTTTTGAAAAAAGAATTTTGAAAATATGATGCAATTCTACCCTAAATGATGAATGAATTCAAAGAGTGTGAAATTGGATTTGAAAAGCATATTTCGTTCTTTAAGTGAATTAAAACAAGATTGAAGATATAATACATCCCTGACTATGGTCATTGGATGTATTATATAATAATCATATTTGAATTCAGGTGAAGAGTAAAATATATTTTGGTGCTCCTATAGAGTTTAAAATAAAATTAACTCTCAATATATCCTGACTATGGCCACTGATATATATTTTGAGTTAATTTTAAGTTAAGCCCTGATAAAAGAAGAAAATATTTAAAAATATGATGATTTTGAAAAAGGATCCAGTGTGGATCCAATGTTATTCCATAAGAGATTAAAATCCTAAGTTTTGTTCACATCCTGACTATGGCCATTGATGCAAATCATCAACTTAGAATTTACTCACCTCTTATAAAATGGTGCACACGCCATTCGTGTGCTTATTTGTGATTTTTTTAGAAAGTAAAGGCAAAATGACATGAAACAAGCAATTTATGACTTTTATATGCTCATCCATTCTATCTAAGACTGGAAATGTAGAGTTTTCATTAATATTTAGCTTATTACAATACTGGAATTAAAAACATCAAAAACTTCTAATTCAGCTTTTCACATATTCCTGCAAAATGGAGTTAGCACAAAAAGGAAATGGAAGAAATTAGGTTAAAAAATGCAAATGCAAACGGTTATTCCAATTCTAACACAAGGTGCTTTACTCATGTTGAATGAGAAAGGCATATGGCATACCCTGCATTTGCTAGAAAATGTGCATATATACAGGTATATATATATATGTATATATATGCAATGCCATAGGTAAATGAAAGGCTATATGCACTGGATGAAGTGATAAAGGTTGTGGGTATGGAGGCAGTGAGACGTAACTGTTGGTGGAATTGTGTATTTAGTGGGTGGGTGCTGTATGATGAAAATGGGATGCATGCTGTGACAGTGAGGTAATAGGCATTGTAAGGTGTCTACTGATGCTGGACAGCAGGGCCATAGGCTGGAACTAATTGGAGGTGTAACGGGTTGTAACAATTGATAGGCAGGTACTGTAGAGGGAGGAGCTGGAGAGTGGGTAGTAAACACAGAGGATAATATGCAGTGATCAGTTGTAAAAGGTGGCATAGGGTTGCTGCTACGAGATTGTAGGCATGTGTTGTGGTGATAGTAACAGTACGAAAGCAACGGAGGCCACTGTGAAGGATTGTACAAATGAATGTGTGATGCAGGATGCTGAAAAATAGTGGATATCGATGTTATAAAAGTATGAAAAGGTGAAGGTGATATATGTTGTGTTGGTGCCTGGCTTTCCTTTCTTTTGCATGCCCTTTTTATAGAGGGAGAGGAGGCTTTTGGAAGGCGGGGACTACGGTTGCACGTCGAGGGCCGAGATGAGGCGATCCTTGATCGTAGGGTGGATCCAGCGGGAGTTCGATGGAAGATGGCAGATGACGGTGGTGATGAAAGCCATTTGTGATCGATGGTTGAGACGAGGCATGAGGAAGATGGGCGGAAGAGGAGGAAGGAAGGCGATCCCCGGATGCTTCGAGAAGGAGAGAGAGAGAGAGTATCGCCAATCTTCTGCGGATTTTGCCTCAGAAGGCTTTTCTCCAAAAAGAAAAGGGGTCTTTTTAAAAGTTTTGCTCAAAGAGGGGTTTTTAGCAAAAATCTATTTCCAAAAAGTGGTTTCTAAAACTCAATTTTTTGCATTTTCTTTTGCCTATTTTTTTTTCTTGATATTTTCTATTTTTTTGCGTTTTTGGATTAAGACTTTAAAACTATGAGAAAATGAAGGGTTTTAACTAATTTTGGAAAATTTAAGAATATTTTACAAAAGAAGGGTTTTCCAAAAATTCGGAGTTAATCTTTTGAAATTTCTTTAGAAAAATGGGGCCAGGGGCAGAAAGGGAATATTTACACAATTTTAAAAAATTTGGAGTGTTCACAGATGCCCCTCTTTGCTACTAAGCTGGTTGAAAGCCGAGCTTAGTGGCAAAAAAAACACTCTAAATTTTGAAAAATGCCCCAGTCAGCAGATCTGAACTGGGTGTGGAAGAATTATTTTGAAAGCATGGCTTCTCAGGCTTAAAACCTTATCGTGAATGGTTTTGGGGAGGATAAATCCTCGAAAATTATATATCTGGATAACAAGAAATGAGGAAATCATGATGGGACTTCAGGTGAAGATCTCGAAATGATGAAAGATAAGAATTTTGATCAAGTCTCATGAGTGAGGCGAAATCAGCTTTTGGAATGATTCAAGTTTAGCCCTTAACCTGGATGGGACGAAGATATATTAAGATGAATTGAATGAGGAAAGGAATATAAGTGGACCTCGATGGGACATTTTTGAGGGAAATGCCTTGTGAGATGAAACTCAAGTATGATCCTTTCCTGGATGGATATACAAAGCATGGATTCTTTTGTGAGGAAAACCCTGATGGGACTGGGAGGATTGACTCGTCGAAACGAGGCTCAGGTTTAACCCAAACCTGAACGAAAGGTACCTCGTGGGGCGAGGTTCAGGCTTAACCCTTAACCTAAAAGGGACGATACCTCAGAGAGCGAGGTTCAGGCTTAACCGTTATCCTGAAAGGGACGACCATACTGAATGCTCGAACTAAAAAACCATGATGGGACAGAAAGAAATACATCGTCGAAACGAAATTCAAGTTTAACCCTTGACCTGAGTGGGGGGAACCGTACGGAATCCACAAATGAAGAAAATGTGATTGGACTAGAAAGGATATCTAGTCGAAACAAGATTCAGGTTTTTCCCAAACCTGAATAGAAAAATACCTCGTGGAGCGAGGTTCAAGCTTAAACCTTAACCTGAAAGGGGCGACCATACGGAATCCTCAAATGAAGAGTCCATGATGGGACCTTCGAAGTTTAGACGAACAAATCTGAAAGGGGTTTGTGAGAAGAGAAAAACAAGGGGTTCCTTAAAGCTTGGAAAAAGGATGATCTGGGGCATCTCATTGCTGAGACTAAATCAACTTTCTAAAAACAGACGACCTCTCGCAGAAGGTTTGGGTGATACCTCGAGGAGAGAGGTAACAGGTTTAATCCTTAGCCTGAATGGATACAGAATCCTCGAGGAGAGAGGAAAACTGTGATGGGACCTCTAGACTTCGCACAAGTACAAGAGGGGTTTGTAAAAGGATAAAAATGGGGGTCCCTAAAAGCTTGAAAAGGGGTTGATCTTGGGCGCCTTATTACTGAAACTGAAATAGTTTTTGACAATAACAGACCTTTTGCAGAAAGTTTAGGTTTAACCCTTATCCTGAGCGGGAACTGTCTATGGCGAGACAGTGGGGAACACAGGAAAGTGTGTGAATCTGAGAGCGCTCAGATCATACAGAAGGAAAAGACTTTCCAGTCCTAGCGAGGGGTGACATCATGATACATCAAAACGAACATCAAGTTCTAACTTCATGTTGGGATAACTAGAAAATATTGCCAATAAGATTCCAAAAGTTGTAGTTGATTCAGAATGATTGAATTGTGCTTATGTGTGAAAATATCACCTCTTTCTACCTAGAGTATTAACTTTAATTGGGGTAACTCTGTAGAATCAATAATCAAATTCAAATTTGTTGTTGTTGAGTTTCTTCAAGGAAGATATCAATTTCCTTGATATGAAGAGAGAGGAAATATTCTTAGCTTCATAAAAGCAATTGGGTGAAAAGATATTGATAAAGAATTTCACATAGATAAAGATGATTTCTGGCAGTTTCGGGCAGTTTGTTATCATGGGGCTTTTTCCATGATGATCTTTTTGCACTCTTTTGAGTCATGGAGCTTTCTTGGGCTTTTGGGAGAAGCTTATTACATCATCCTTCATTTTGGAGATGTCCTGACTTTTCTCTCTTTTTTGGAGAAGGGCACGTCACAAACTCTTTCATCTTGGAGATGCTCCGATCCTTTTTTTTCTTTCTCAGGAATTATGCTAATGATATTAGCTCATTGGTCAAAACTTTCTAGATGATAGCAGAAATCAAATATCTTTTAGGGTTTGTCGGGAGGTTCGTCGCAGTCCCCTTCATCTTGGCGGTGATCTGAACATTCCCTGGAAGAATCTATCACAAACTCTTTCATCTCGGAGATGATCCAAATCTTCTTTGGCCCCGGAGATCTATCTCGCATATTCGTCTTCATCTTGACAACAATTGAGAGATCTCTTTTGCAGATATTTGATTGCAGCTCAAATGACTAAGGAGATATGGATTAGGTAGGTTCTTTTTACTGCCCAGGATATTTCCACTGTCTTACTGGCAAAAGAATGATCTTTAAGAATGTGCCATAGCTATGATCAATATCAGTTCACTTATGGCTTTTCGACATCATCGAATTTTTTCTTTACCGGTCATATTGAAAAATTTTCTTCATGTGATCATCACAAAATTTCTCCTCTCTTGTGTTTCTCTCTCTTCCTTCTCTTTTCCTTTCTAGCCTCTATTTCCTCCTTTTTGAAGGGAGAAAAATAAAAGATAGAAAAGAAGAGGAAAGAGTAACTCTTTTGCGAATGTCTCACTTGACCTTAATTTTGAAAATATTTAGGAAAATAACTCGCCTTCGTTTTGAAAATATTGTGGGAAAAATTGGGAGACGGGGCTCGCTCATCGGTACGAGGTTCGACCATTCCTGGCGCCTTTACAAGGGGTAATCAAACCAAGGATCGAATTTATGCCTTTTTGCTTTGCCTAAATATTATCTAAGAATTTATTCTAAGTCTAAAATGCATAGAGAATCATGCTTGTGCAATGCAAATGTAGAAATGTATGCTTTTGAGAAAATACTTTTGGAAATCTGGGATTTTCCAAGTGATTCTAAAATGAATGTGATAATGGAAATAAAGAAATGCTTTTTGAATAGTTGAATCTAACTTAGAACTTGAGATAGATCTGAAAAGATGTTTGAAGTTCTAAATCTTTGAAATAATCAGAGTTTGGGAAAATAAATCTTGAATTGAAAAGAATGATTTGAGGATGAAGTTTTAGGATCAGAAATGGACTTTAAATTTGAATTTTGAACCTGAGATCTAAAGTGGAATTGAATTCCAGATTTAAAGTTTGAAATCAGGATGGAATTTGGATTTGAGAAATCCAAATGGAATTTTAAAATAGAAATGGATTTAAGAGGCCCGAATGGGATCTGAAAATGGAATTGGATTTGAAATATGGAAATCAAGATAGATTTGGATTTAGAATCTTGCATCCTAAATGGAATTTGGATCTGAAGTCTGAGATCCAAAATGAAGTTAAATTCTGGAATCCTAAATAGAATTGGATCTGAAGTCTCAGATCCAAAATGAAGTTGAATTCTGGAATCCTAAATGGAATTTGGATCTGAAGTCTAAGATCCAAAAGGAAGTTGAAATCTAGAATCTTAGATGGAATTGGATCTGAAGTCTGGGATCCAAAATGGAGATTGGATTTGGAAAGTGTATTTCATTCTTTAAATGAATTGAAATAAGATTGAAAATATAATACATCTCTGACTATGGTCATTGAATGTATTATATAATAATCATATTTGAATTCATGTGAAGAATAAAACATATTTTTGGTGCTTTTATAGAGTTTAAAATGGAATTAACTCTCAATATATCCTGACTATGGCCATTGATATATATTTTGAGCTAATTTTAAATTAAACTCTAATAAAAGAAAAAAATATTTGAAAATATGATGATTTTTTGAAGAGGGATCCAGTGTTATTCCATAAAAGATGAAAATCCTAAGCTTTGTTCACATCCTGACTATGGCCATTGATGCAAATCATCAACTTAGGATTTGATCACCTCCTATTAGAATGGTGCATGTGCCATTCGTGTTCCCATCATGTGAAATTTTGAGATGAATCGGAAAATATGAAACAAGTATTAGTTACATGCTCATACATTCTAATCTAGTGCAAGAAATGCAAATTTTTCATTAATATCTAAGTTGTTACAATCCTTGAGTTTGAAATTTGAAGTAATAACATCTCTAATCTAAGAAAGCAATACAAGTTTCCCATGACTTCCCTACAAAGAAATGAGTTAGCACAATATAGAAGAAAATGCTTCATTGAAAGCAAAATTGCATGTGATTGTATTGATCCTAATGCAAGGTGCTATGCTCATGCTGAGAAAGGTATTGATGTCTTCTTTAAATCGTTGTAATTTTGAAAAGATTTTTAAATGTAAAACATGTGAAAACCAGACATCAAATAATAAAAACCGGTTCTCACTAGTGGATGAGACCGGGTCGAACTCAGGGAACGGGAATATTTCGTATTCAAGTACACAAATCTAAACTAACCTTTATTGCCGAATTATTGAAATGTAAAATGTTCAAGAAAAGTAAAAACAACTAACTATTACAACAAATGAATACCCTTCGTAGAGGGCGTAAAGTGCAATATTTACAAACCCAATTAAATTCCTAATTCTAAACTAAAAAGTAAAAAGAAGCTTCATTCTTCGTACTTCGTGTCACGTAATCACTTCCGCTCCACTCCTGTGCAATCCTGCATAAATAAAATGAACACGAGCAGTACAAGAGCTAGAACATGAAAGAAATGATAAAAGACATCTAAATGACTAATAACTAAGTAATTCTACAATTAACTAACTGATTATTAAGCAATTAACAATGCTAATTAGCTATCATTTACTTAACTAACAACTACTTAAAACTCAATGAACTAGGATCTATCAATAGAGTAAGCTAATTATGAAAACAAAACATGAGATTAAAATTTCAAGAATTAAAAGAATTGAAAATATCAAGAATGTAATGAAAATCAAGAATTTCAATATGTAAAGAAAAACAAATAGGAAATGACTAAAAACTAAACAAAAAAAATCAATTAAACAGGCAAAAGCAAGAGATATAAAACTGAACAATACAGAAATTGAATACAAAATAAAAAAACAGAAACATGAAAAAGTTAAAAACAGTAAATTTGAACAGTAAAGAAACAGAAATTAACTGGAAAAACAAGGGAGGAAGATGATAAAAAAAACAGGAAAAACAGGACATGAATTTCAGAAAAGAAAGTAAAAGAAACAGAAATTTAACAAATGAATAATAAAACCGAATGTTAATGCAATGCAAGACATATAAAAAAAAACAAACAGGAACTTAATGCAATGAAAAATACTGTAAAATTACTAACAATTCAGGAAAAACAAAACATGAAATGGAAAACTGGAAAATGAATTTAACGAAAGCATAGAATGAATGTAAAAGCAAGAAAAACAGGAAATTACAACATTCAGGAAAATAAGAACATGCTGCAAACAGAAATTTAAAAACAGGAAAATAACGAACTATCAAACAGAAATCTACTCTATGTGATGAATGAAAAACAAAATTCAATAACAAATAATGAACTACTTATGAAACTAAAATACAGATCTAAGTAATGACTTAACAAAATACAAATCAGACAATGAACAGAAAAAGGAAAAAATTCTGAAACACAACTATCGATTTTTTTTTTAAATTTTTTATTTTGTTTTTTACAATCAACACAGCCGGAGAATCAATTAAAATGAAAATTTTAACGAAGCTGAAGAAGAAGAAGATGAAACTGAAAATCACACTCGATTTATTTAGTTTTTTTTTTATTCTGTTTTACACAGAATTAATGGAAGAAGAAGAAGAAGAAGAAGAAGAAGAAGAAGAAGAAGAAGTAGAAGAAGAAGAACCAGATCGGAAGAAGAAGAGAAGGAAGATCTGAATAAGAAGAAGAAGAAGTAGAAGAAGAAATCGAAAGAAGAAGAGGAAGAAGAAGAAATCGGAAGAAGAAGAGGAAGAAGAAGAAGAAGAAGAAGAAGAAGTAGACTTACCGTGAAATGGAGGAAATCAGGGAGAGGTGGCCTCCACCGTGCGCCATTCACCAGACTGAAGCTCCACCACCACCACCGGCTGAGGAAGATGAGAAAAATAGGGAGAAGGGGAAGAAAGAGGTAAGAAAAGAGGCCGGTGTTGGTGGAGGAGGGTGAGAAAAGAGGGAAAGAGAGGGAAAGAGGGGAAAGAGGGGAAAGTTTCAGGCGTACAATGGGAGACGCCCAAAATTTCGTTTTTTTGGGTTTTTAAAAACACCAAACAAGCTGGAACCGGTTTGAAACCGAATTTTTCGGTTTTTTTAAAAATTCAAACCGGTTTGCTTATTATTTTTTTTTTTTCAGTTTTTAGAAATGCGAACCGGTTCAAGCCGGTTTGTTTTATTATTTTTTCAGTTTTTTCAATTTTCAAAAATTACAAACCATGTAATGGTTTGTTTTTATTATTTTTTTTATTTTCAAAAATCTACAATAACTATTTAAAAGTTTTTATTTGCTAAAAATTCAAAACCTCATTTGATTATTATTATTTTGTTTCTAAAAAATATAACTATTCTAATATTTTTTTCTTCTTTTCTATAAAGAAAACCAAAATGATTTAACTAAATTGCAAAATGAAACTATGTTTCTCTATTTTCTTTATTTTTTTAATTTTTTATTAATAACTAAAACTACTACGTAAATACAAACATTAAAATATGTACTAAAATGCAGAATAAAGCTACTTTTTCAAGCATTTTCTAATTTTCAATCATTTTAGCTCATTTACTCGAAAACTAACATAAAATTGGGTTTTTGAAACATTATTTTATAAAATCATGCATATTTTAATATTAATTAACCCTGAATTATATGCATGATCAGGTATATACAATGGGTGAAGTCAAGAGCTAGGATGGTTCAAGATGAACCATCGTGAAATGTAATGGCCATAATAGCTCGTGATGAACTACTATGGAAATGAAAGATCATAGCGGCTTCTTGTGAACCAAAAAAAAATGTTGAATGTAACTATAATAATTCTTGATGAACTACGATAGTAAAGAAGGATTACGATGGTTCTATGTGAACCATCATATATATATATATATATATATATATATATATAACTATAGTGGTTCTTGACGAGCTACTAAAACAAAGGCTGATCATAATGGTTCCTTGTGAATTATTATAAGAAAATGAATGATAGTTATGATGATTCTAGATGAATGATCATAACAAAGAAAAAGCCACAGTGGTTCCTTGTGAATCACTGTAAAAGAATGACATTTATGGTAGTTCTGGATGAACTACCATAACAGTGGAAAAGCCACAATGGTTCCTTGTGAACCACTGTAAAAGAAAAGACAGTTATGGTAGTTCTGGCTGAACTTTCATAACAGTGGAAAAGTCACGGTGGTTCCTTGTGAACCACTGTAAAAGAAATGACAGTTATGGTAGTCCTGGATGAACTACCATAACAGTGGAAAAGCCAAGGAACCACTATAAAAGAATGAACTGCCATAACAGGGGAAAAACCACAATGGTTCCTTGTGAACCACTGTAAAAGAAATGATTGTTATGGTAGTCTTGGATGAACTACCATAATAGTGGAAAAGCCACAGTGTTTCCTGGTGAACCACTGTGAGAGAATAAAGAAAGAAAAGATGTTAATGCAGGTGTAACATGGGTATAGCAAAGGTAAAATGCAACAAACAGTGCATGCCCTGTAGGTGTAATAGGCAGCTGGACAATATTGCAGGATGTATGAAACAGGGCATATGCTTGGAAATGATGTAAGTCAAGTAGGTAAATGGCACATCTAGACTGAAGCTATAGTAACATATGCATAACTGGTGGCATAAAAACAGATGCATAATTTATGGCATGGAAACATATGCATAACTTATGGCGTAAAACAGATGCATAACTTCTGGCATAGAAACAGATGCATAACATATGGCCTAAAACAGATGCATAACTCAAGGTACTCCTATGTGCAGGAGATACTGTTAATGTGCAGGTGAAGATAAGTGAATGAATATGCAATAGAGAGTGTAGGCAAATGTACAGATTGATGCATAGCATAGTGTGCAAAATACACAGATATACAGAGTGGTGCAGTGAATGTATGAAAATGCAGCATCGCAAGAGGTAAATGTGAAAAGCAAGCTACTGTAAGATATACAACATAGTGAAGAGTTAAAAACTGTTATAAGAGAATATACAGTGAGCACAAGAAGGTGGAATTATAGATGCTTTCAGTAAGCAATTCATAAAATCTTCTCCAGAGACTGTTCCTAGAAGAACCACCTTTACCTAATTCTTGGAACGATTTCCCCCTTTTTTTTGACTTTTCTTGAAAGGGGTGTCTTCTTAAGGACCAAATCTTCAGATGACAATACATACAAATGGTGTGTAATTTTTCAACTCTGGTTTCATAGGCACCCCCTTACCTCCATCGTGCCAAGGTGCACAGCTGAAGCCATCAATGACTGGAATGAAAGAGAGAATACAGATGCCGCGGCAAGGAATCTAGGATTTTCATTCCTCAATGCTCACAAATCTTTGCTGGAGCTATCATGGTGTAGTCGAACCATCTCAAATGCTTCTTGACTTTGCTTCTACAGTAAAACACGCAGTAACCTCATAGTCGGGATGCCATTTTTATTGCAAAGTCATTGGGGATTTCAAATCATTGGAGTGCAGGGCAGTTTCCTGATGGGGGTGGCTGTGATTGAATGGAATGGTAGTCACTATTCATTGTCAAGGTCCAAAGACAATGGCAACAACAACTGAGGCAAGACAAACAAGAAGCTGCCATCAATGATAATCCTACCATTGACATCTCGTTATAATCTTTATATTAGAACTCATATGCTGACAGTGAGATACATGATAAGTATATTGGCCAAGGTGACAGCTATACAGAATATAATTCTTAAAACCTACAAATTAATCTGAGACAAGAATTGAAGGTTGAGAGGTTTAAAACTATCATGCTTCGACAGGGTAAGCAACGCCCAAAAAATTTCTCACCTTAGCAGGGAGATCATTATTGCCTTAACAGAAAACAAAATCAGCCTATATGATCAATAAGAACAGTAAATCAATGTAGGCATGATCCATGGATGCCTGTGATTTGTCTATTCGTGATGCATATGATGTATGTAGATGGTACAGGGAACAGTGTCTACTGCAAAATGTAAAGCTAAAATGTAAAAAAAAAGAAAAATGGATGCGCAAAGCTAGAATACATGAATGTAATGGAGGTACAGATTATGATGCTGAAAAGAAAAAAAAAACACAATATATAGATGCTGGAACATTCAACATGATAATATTCTAAATATATGGATGAAGATATTCTAAGCAAGATGATCTGGAACAAACGGATATGAACCAGTGCAAAAGAGGCATGAATGGTCATTACACGTAATTGATGAAAATACAGAAGATCGAATACAGGAATGAGTTATAACTAAAGTGCGGATGAGTCAAAGTGGAGGATGCAAATCAAAATGACCAATATTATAAATAGGAAAAATGACAGAGGAAACAACTAAATTAATGAACCGTGAAATCTAAAAAATGCATGGAATGCTTCAACAGAAATACAGAGGTGTTGTTAATGATGAAAACGAGACTTCAGAAATCTAAAAATATCAAACAGAGTGCGGAAATGATGTTTTAAACAAGAACACAACAAAATGAAAACAATGAATCGAGCATTAAGAAATCAAACACACTAAAAAAAATTTGAAGTAGAGAAACGAGTGTTCAGGAAGCTGGAATATCACTTGAGGTAAATCAAATATCCGACTCTAGATCAACTTTTTACCTTTTTGCAGTGAATCAGAAACCCAATATACATTCCACAGCAGCTTTAACCAATACCTTGCAATAGTATCATCAGATAATAATAAAGACTTGATAATGAATCAATATACTTCCAGCATGAAAAACCCTTCTAGCATAGGGGACTTACAGATCTAATCTAGGACAGTTCATCGGCTAACAGTCCACAAAACAGAGATTGGTTATGCTAGGATTGATTTGGTGAATCCATGATGAAATACAGAAATCGCGATCATGCTAGGTTAGTGCTGAAAATATAATGCCCTACTGAGACATTGGCGCTCATTCTAGAGGGTTCTGGACTTGATTTGGTGCCCTTTATATGGGGTGAATAAAAAAAAATGGAATGTATGATGAATGGCTACGTGGATAGTGGCTCAGAACAGCCGTGTGCGATAAAGCACGCAAGCAAAATATCACGAATGAAAAGAGGAAGGAAATACCATCGATGGTTGTCAAAGCAAGACATCAAATATCAACATATATTTAAAGCAAAACAGGAAATCTAAACCAAAAATCAAAGAGGAAAACATGATCTAATTTGAGAAAAATGAAGTTATGGCTATCCAGATTAATTGCCGATCTAAATGGAAACAGAAATTCAAAGTTTCAGCAGAAGATCAAACAAACCTGGGTTCGATTACCGATGGATGATCATCACAGGGATTAATTATCAAAATGAAACTGAGAATCACCGAGATTTGTAATGGGAAAAGGGAATCAACACAAAACAGGGTATAAAATGGAATCATAATATGCAGAACCATCGAAATTTGATACTGAAGGAAGGGAAAACAAAATTTAAATGACAAAGAAAAAGGAAATGTCAGAATCAATCTATTCCATTGTTGTCGCACAGAGATGGGTCGAGATTTGCACAAGCAAATCGACACCACCAATGATGCATCAAACAGGAAAACAAAGAGGAAAACCAAAAAAAAAGAGGAAGAGAACTTACCCGGTTTGCAGAGATTCTGAAAGAAGGAGAAGGTTCTTCCGTGGCCTTGAGGGGAAGAATTCAGAGGGAAAGGTGGGTGTTATCATCGCAAAAAATTTTCCCCTCCCTTGCGAGAGAGAAACGAATTTCGCGAGTCAAACTCGACCAAAGCTTTGAAATTGGTTTTAAAAATTACTCGCCTCCGTTTTGAAAATTTGCGGGAAAATTCCGTAGAATGGGATCCGCCTGTCGGTACGAGGTTCAACCGTTCCTGGCGCCTTTACCAGGGGTAATTGAACCAAGGACCAATTATGTACTTTAACTCGACTCAAATATCTAAATTATGCTCTATTTTTCCTAGAATGCACAAAGAATCAGGCTTGTGCTATGGAATTTTGAAAAAATGCAAGTTTGAGAAAATATGATGTTTGCTTTGGAAAATTGAAATGCATTTGAAAAATGATTGGAAAAGTGCTTGAAATTAGAATTCCTAGGAAAATTCTTGAACTTTATGGGAAATCAGAAATTTACATTGGAAAATAAATTCTCAGGAAAATTTGAACTTTAGAAAAACGATTTTTGAAATTTGGAATTGCTTTTCTGAGAAAATGGATTTGAGAATTCTGAGAAAATCTAAGAAATTCATTGGAAAATGACTTTTGAAATGGAAAATGAATTCTCAGGAAAACTAGAAAATATGAGAAAATCGATTTCTAAAAACTTGGGATTTTGAAATTTGAGAATTTGAAAACATAGGAAAATCTTGGTTTGAAATCGGGAAATGCTTTGAAATCTCTTTTGAAAACTCAGGATTTTGAGAAAATCAGATCCTGAGAAAGACTTGAAAATTCTTGAGAAAGCTGAATTTTCTGAAATTGAAATTGGAAAATGAATTTGAGAATAATGCAATTTGAATGATATGAATGAATGAATATGAATTTGAAAAGGGAATTTCAATTGAGAAATTGGGAAATCCTTTTAAAACTTTTAAAAAATGCAGTGCATTTTGAAGTTAGCCTAAGTGTGTAGGCTGAATGTGGCTAATACGAAGATCATAAATCTTGGTTTTCTTCGTATTCTGACTATGGCCATAAATACGGATCCCACCGAGTTTATAAACTCCATAAGAGCTTGTGCACGTGCCATTCGTGTAAACCATAGTGAATTTGAAATAAATATGCATGAATCATACATCACATATTAAAATTTGCATAAATTAAACTATATGCAATGCAACCCTATTCTAAGCAGAAAAGTAACTCTTATTCCAAATTATTACATTTGAGATTACATTGAATTGAAATAAAGAAAATAAAATCTAAGTCTTCTTTCTTGAATGTTCCTGCAAAACTAGAAAACAAGGTTAGCACAAAAATGTAGGTTTTTCTGAATTTATCCGAAAATATGAGAAATTATCGGATATTATTCAGATATAAACCCAAATTCATACCCCCTTTGATATAAACATAATAAATAATGAATAAATTTGGAAAATAAACTTGAAAATTCGAAATTGGGGTTCAAAATGACCAAAATACCCCTGATGACCTTGAAATCAGGGTTTTATGAAAGAATTTTTGTAAATTTTGGAATTTTGAAAATCAAATGAAATAAATCAAACATAATATAATAAAATATGATGATATGCATGAAATTTTGGAGAATTAGAAATTGAAATTTCGAAATTTAGGTCAAAATGACCAAAATACCCCTGATAATAAGACTATGGCCTTGAAACCAAGGTTTTCTGAAATAAATTTTGCAAAATTGAAAAATATGAAATGCAAAGGAGATTAAAATTAACCCTAATATGATTTTACATGCTTATGTACATGATAAAACCCTAAAATGGCAAAAATATCATAAAATATCAAATTTAACTTTATTTTCGCCTGATTTTCGCTTCTGAATTTAAAGATAAACTAACACATGGAGCAAATGAACTTGGAATTAAACCAAATTTGGCATGGACACCTAAAATAACCCTAGAAACATAATGGAGCTCGAAAATATATTTTTTTTGTACTTTTAAATATGAAAATTCAAATAAGAACCCTAAATTTTATGATTTTTGCCTAAAATATTGATTCTAAAGGAGATTTAGGATATCAAACTTCCATAAAAATTTCCCAAATTTTATGGGATGACAGAGGACAGTAAGAAAAGGATTTGTTCCTTTTACACTTTCTGGTTTTGACCTATGGTCGGAGCTGTACCACTCCGGCAAGTCGGATTGGAATCCGGCGACTCTAATAAATGAAGGAAACAGATAGGTTTTGGTAGAAAATATGGGAAAAATAGCAGACCGATGGGAAAATGGCTGAAATTGTGGGAAAATGTCCCTGACAAACAGAGGAAGATTTGATATTTTGAAACTATTAGGATTCGGGTTACGGTTTGGAAAAGGCTACACTGTTATCAGAGACCTAAATCTCTGGAATTTCTGGACATTGGAATCTGTTAGACAGAAATAGAAAATCCGGAAAAAATAATGAAAAAGATTCAAAAATTCCCAAATTTTGGAAAATGACAGAAAATTATGTTATGAACAACTTTCATGTTGAAAGTTTTTGCAGACGGGCTACAGATTGAACAGACTCGATGTATTAGGGTATGTCTGTACCCTGACACAGGAAAATCAAGATTTTCCCAGGGGTATGGGAAATCCGATTTTTGACAGAGGTCAAAACTTATTGGAAAAAGCTCAAAATTTCCAGATCATTAGTGGATTCAATTATGAATCCACTGTGATTTTTGGGGGAAAATCCGGATGCCCCACGGTGGTGAATCCGAAGGTTATTTTCTGCTAAATAAGAGATTGAATATTTTGGAGAGTTCAAAACTCGATTCGGTTCTTGACTTTTGAAATGAAATTTCCGACCCCAAACCAATTTAGAATTTTTACAAGATATCAATAACACGCAAGAATATCTAATACGAAATTTTTAGAATTTATCAATGAAGATTCATACATGAGATAACAACTAGACTCTATACATGAATTAAAAAAAAAATGATAAAGCAATAGACATGTGTTAATGAAACTAATAAAAGAAAAAAAAAAGAAAGAAAGACAATAACTAATTAAGCTAAACACCTAAGGCATATGATTTTCACTAAAATGATGATTAAAATAACATAAAATAAAAATGATAATAATAATAATAATAAAAAAAAAAAGGATATGAAATTGATTGTTGTTGGCTTTTGACATAAGAGACCCGATTCATCTTTCGAATGGATCATCTTACATGCATAGCGTTGACATGGGCGACTACCGTTTCACATCATCCAATCTTCATAAAGAAACTCGTGAATCCAGTTTTAAACTGGATTCGTGTTAGATCTATGTAAACATCATATGAAAATTTTTCATTACATCTTGAGACAAAGTTTTTCTCTTTGCCTTTTTTTTTTTATTTCTTACTTTACCTTGAAGGAGACTTGTTGTTGTGGCTGTCACCTTGATCGGAGAGGAGGGCTACCTTGGTGGAGATGCTGGACTGTTGAAGAAGGTGGAGACTTGTTGCTGTGGCTGTCACCTTGATAAGAGAGGAGCTTCACTTGCTGCACCGACTGAGGGTCTTGAAGGTAGCACCAGCTGCTGCTAGGGTGAAGAAGATGAGCTCAGCCGTGTAGATGCTTTTGTATGGTGGTTGTCAAAAGAGAAGAGGAGTTGGGGTGGCTGCAGCTAATGGGGAATGCCTTGAAGGTAGGAGGGATGTTAAGAGGAAAAGGTATAAGAGAGAAAGAGGGGTGGCTGGAGAGAGAATGAATAGGCAACCGTGTGTTGCTGTGATGGATCTTGATGACTTAGGGAGAAATAACCTTTTTTCCTAAGTTTTTGAGAAGTGGGTTTTAATGAGAGGGAAGAAGTACGTGAATGGGCTGAAGAGGTGTGCGTGAATCGAGAGCCAATGTGAGAGAGAAGAAGGGGTGAATACCCTCCCAAGATGTCCAGCCGTATGGGTGTGGAGGCTGAAGCTGGTAGTGCTGCTTGAACATGGCTGAAGGTTGGGGTAGTATCAGCTGCTACCAAGGAGGCTGGATGGATGCCGTGGCTTGTGAGCTGGCTGGAGGTGATGTGTGGCTGAGAAGGAGCACTTGAAGATGGCTACAAGTCTGAAGCTTTTTTGGTGAAGGTGGCTGATGGTGTTGAAGAGCTGGAGATGTTGCTGCCTTGGCTGGAGAGAGAAGCTCCTTGGTGGTGCTGTGAGATTTGAAGATGTTGGACTTCAAAGAGATGCAAGAGGGAGCGGCTGAAGAAAGCTTGAAAATGCAGCCATGGAGGCTGCAACTCAAAAGAGAGAGAGAGAGACGTGAGTTGAGATGGGGAGGCCGCCGTAGTTCTTTTTTTTTTGTTTTTTCTCTTTTGTTTTTGATAACTTAGGTTTTAATAATCTAAACCCTAAGTTTCTAATAATATTAGATGGCTTTGATGAATGACTCTACGTCAATGGCTGCAGCCCTTTTGCTTTGGAAGAAATGGAAAGGGAGTAAGGAAGAAAGGGGAAAGAAGGAAGGGAAGGAAAAGGAAAGAAGAGGGGAAGAAGGAAAAGGAAAGAAAAAGAAGAGGGGGCTGGAAGAACCATACGTGAGTGGAGAGAGAGGAAAGAAAGGAGGAAATAAAGAAAGAAAGAAAGAAAAGAAAAAGGAAGAAGAAAGAAAGAAAAGAAAGAAAGAAGGAAAGAAAGGAAGGAGGAAAGGGAAAGGAGAGGAGGAGAGAAAGGAAATAGAGAAATAGAGGGGCTGGAGGTTTGGGCGACCACCTTGTGGGTCCCACCTCTCTAAAATAAAAATAAATAAAAATCAATAAAAACAAAAATAAACAAATAAAAAGAAGCATCTTTTTTTTTTTTAATAAAATAGAAGCGCAAATGAATGGGCCATCTCAGAGCGGGTCCAAATTTCAATTTTGAAATTCATTTTGAAGATTAGAGGGGTAAAATAGTCTTTTCAGAAAGTTTCTAGACGAAACGAGCTATTTTTGGCAGTTTTTTAAACGAGCTCGGATTTTGAAGTTCAATACCCCGTTGCGAAGCAAATCTAGAGTAGAATTTAAAAATGTAATTTTGAAAGAAATCCAGATTGTTTTTCTAGAGAAAAGGCTTCCAACCGAAACGAGCTATTTTTGGCAGTTTTTGAAACGAGCTCAGATTTTGAAGTTCAATAGCTCATTGTGAAGCAAATCCAGTGTAAAACTTGAAAATTTGATTTTGAAAGAAATCCAGATTATTTTTCTTGAGAAAATATTTCCAAATTTAGACTCCCGGGGTGAAAATGTCAATTTTGGAAACCTGAGGTTTGAAATTGATTTCTGAAAACTTTTAAAACTCAATCTGGATTGAAATTTATAAAGCTGGAGTTCTGGACTTCGAAAATGAAATGAAATGTGATGAAATGTTATGAAATGCTGAGAAATGATATGAAATGATGAGAAATGACATGAAATGCTATGCGAAATGCTAACCCTGAATGAAGAATTTTGGATGTTAGACCCCGATTGACACTTGTACCAGTTCAAAAAGTGTTAAAATTGACAAAATTTGCAAAAATGGTTGAAGAAATGATTTTCGAGCTCTGCCAAGCTAGAGTAACACTGAAAATTAGGGTTTGAGCTGGATTCAACTGAAATGAACTGGATTGAGCTGGGTTTGAGCTAGAACAAAGGTCAGTAATACTGACATGAACTAAAATCAAAGCTTGAACACTAGCTCAATTGACTGAACTCAACTCAATTTCAGCTGAAAGAGCTAAAATGGACTAAAATGGGCTCCTAGACACTTGGAAATTGTTTTGAACTGAAACTGGAGCACTTGAACTCCTGGTGAGCTCAAGTTAGACTCTGGGGAACATGACTGACTGAGAATGACTGACTTGGAGACAATTGGCTTGGATTCGAGTGAGAAATGAGCTCATTTTTGAAGAAATGATCCCATTTTGGCAGGAATGGTCAGAAATGAAAATGGTTTGTTCATTGTGAGCTCAGATGAGCTTGAGATGACTGATATTTTAACTGTCCTGAACTGACCAATGAGCTTGGTTGACTCCGACTGACTGGGGTCTGGGATGACCTAGGGGTAAAATGGTAATTTTCCTAATGAAAATGGGTAAAATGGTGATTTTCTGAAACTGACTCGGGGTTTGACTCCTACATTGACCTAACAGGGTTGGCACTGCCTGAGGAGGATTGTTTGAGAATGGATGTGGAAAATTTGGGGTGTTTACATATGCCCCTCTTTGCTACTAAGCCGGCTTGAAGACGAGCTTAGTGGCAAAGAAAAACACACCAAATTTGACCATAAAAATGCCCCAGTTTGATGGATCTGACTGGGTATGAAGAGATTAGCCTTGATGAAAATGGTAGATATGAAATGAAAAATGAAGAAGAGAAATTTACTTCAAAAAAGTGAGATTCTGGTTTTTTCCCTTAACCTGGATGGGACATGAAATACCTCGTGTAGAAACGAAGCTCAGGTTTAACCCTTAACATGACCGGGAAATGAAATACCTCATCAAAATGAGGCTCAGGTTTGTACCCTTATCCTGATTGGGCGGAAAATGAAATACCTCATCCGAGGAGGCTCAGGTTTGTACCCTTATCCTGATTGGGCAGAAAATAAAATACCTCATCCGAGGAGGCTCAGGTTTGTACCCTTATCCTGATTGGGCAGAAAATGAAATACCTCATCAAAGGAGGCTCAGGTTTGTACCCTTATCCTGATTGGGCGGAAAATGAAATACCTCATCAAAGGAGGCTCAGGTTTATACCCTTATCCTCATTGGGCAGAAAATGAAATACCTCATCAAAGGAGGCTCAGGTTTGTACCCTTATCCTGATTGGGAAGAAAATGAAATACCTCATCTAAAGGAGGCTCAGGTTTATACCCTTATCCTGATTGGGCGGAAAATGAAATACCTCATCAAAGGAGGCTCAGGTTTATACCCTTATCCTGATTGGGCAGAAAATGAAATACCTCATCAAAGGAGGCTCAGGTTTGTACCCTTATCCTGATTGGGAAGAAAATGAATGGAATCCTCGAAGGAAGAAACCATGATGAAACCTTCGGATCTCCGCACAATGAGTCCGATAGGGGTTTTGCAAAAGGATGAAATTGGGGTCCCTAAAGCTTGAAAAGGGGTTTGATTTTGGGCGCCTCATTGCTGAGACTAAATAACTTTTGAAATTGATGACCTTTTGCGAGAAAATTATTGGTGGCTTAACCTCAAGCCGAAATTGGACTGTCTATGGTGGGACAGTGGGGACACAGGGAAGTGTACGAATCTGAGAGCCCGTGCGCTCAGATTATACCAAAGAAGGGAAGGAATCTTGACAACTCCCGTTATCAAGTCCTAAAAGGGATAACAACTGATGTCAGGATGTGCCAAAGATGAACCTCAAGCTCTCGCTTCACGCCAGGATAGCTAGAAAATATTGTCAAAATGTTGAAAATTGTTGTTGATTCAAAATAATTGAAAATGATGCACATTGTTTTGAAAGTATTCCCTCTTTTCTACCTGAAGTATTATCTCCGATTGGACTTAACTTCGTAAAATCAAGATTCGAATTCAAATTGCTTGCAATTGGCTTTCTTTCAAGGAAGCTATCAATTTCCCTGATATGAGCAGAAAAGAGAGTATTCTTGATATTGTGAAAGCAATTTGTGAAAGAATATTGATAATAGAATTTCACAAAATTTAAAGAGGATTCTTTGGCAGATTTGGCAGTCTGATATCCTGGAATTCTTTCTCATGATGATCTTTCTGCCCACTTTTTTTCTTTATTGGCAGAATTAGAGCTCTCTTGGGCTTTTTGGGGATTACATCATCCTTCATTTTGGAGATGTTCTGACTTTTCTCTCTCTCTTTTTTTTTTTGGGAAGGGTACGTCACAAACTCTTTCATCTCAGAGATGCTCCGATCCTTCTTTTCTCTCCGGGACTATATTGACGGTTATTGGCTCTTTGGTTGGAAATCTCTTGATGATAGCAGAAATTAAATATCCTTTAGGGTTTGTCGGGAGGCTCATCGCAGTCGCCTTCATCTTGACGGTGCTCTGAACTTTCCCTGGAAGGATCCGTCACAAACTCCGTCATCTTGGAGATGATTCAAATCTTCTTTGGCCCCGGGGGTCTACTCGCCTAATTCGCCTTCATCTTGACGACAATTGAGAGATCCCTTTTGCAGATATTTAATTGCAGCTTAGGTGATTGAGGAGATATAGGGATTTAATGGATTTTTCTGTATCACCCAGGATATTTTGACTGCTTTATTTTCCAAGAATGATCTTTAAAAATGTGTCATTGACTGCGATCAATACCGATCACTTATGGCTTTGCAACAACATTAAATTTCCTTTTGCTGGCCATATCGAGGATTTATTCTTCATCCTTTTGGTTGGCCAATAGAAAGAATTTGAATTTTGAATCCTTTTTCACAAAAGCTTTGACCTTTCGAAAATAATATTGAAGGTATTCTGAGGTAATGTTTTTGTGCAATAAAATTTTTGTAATCAACAAATATTTAATGGCAAATTGGCAAAATTTTCTTGAAATCCTTTGTGGAAGCGAGTATTTGAAGCACAACGCAACACATCCATGACTAAACTGAATCCTGAAAATACTTTAGTAAGAGATCAACTTGAAAGTTAGGTTTTGTTTTGATTTACCAGCTCGAAAGCAGGATTTGGTGAACTACCAGCTCGAAAGCAGGATTTGTTGACCGACCAGCTCGAAAGCAGGATTTGTTGAACTACCAGCTCAAAAGCAGGATTTGTTGACCGACCAGCTCGAAAGCAGGATTTGTTGACCGACCAGCTCGAAAGCAGGATTTGTTGACCGACTAGCTCGAAAGCAGGATTTGTTGACCGACCAGCTAGAAAGCAGGATTTGTTGACCGACCAGCTCGAAAGCAGGATTTGTTGACCGACCAGCTCGAAAGCAGGATTTGTTGACCGACCAGCTCGAAAGCAGGATTTTGCTATTTTTGGTAAAATAGTTGACATTGATAGAGTTGTGACCCGAAGGCTTGAAAATGATAGACATTAATGAAATTGTAACCCGAAGGCTTGGAAAGTGATAAATATTGACAAAGTTGTAAATCGAAGGCAGGAGAATGATTGATGTTGGTAAGATCGTAACCCGAAGGCTTGAATTGAGAATCTGATAGAGTGGACGGCCCAGAGGCCTGATTGATCAAATTGGATGACTCGAAGGTCAAGATTTGAGAATTACATGACCCGAAGGTCGAAATTGGGAGTCGAATGACACAAGGGGTCGAAATGGGAAATCAAAGGTTGAGATTGAAGGATTGAATAACCCGAAGGTCGAAATTGAGGATTTGAATGACCCGAAGGTCAAAATTAGAAATTGAGTGACCCGAAGGTTGAAATAGAGAATTGGGTGACCCGGATGTCAAAATTGGAAATTGGAAATTTTGGATTTGGAAATTGGAAATTTTGAAATTGATTGACCCGAAAGTCGAAATTGAAGTTGATTGACCCGAAAGTCGAAATTGGAAATTTGGAATTTGAAACTTTGAAATAGGAAATTGAGAAATTGATTGACCCGAAGGTCAAAATTAGAAATTTGGAAATTGATTGACCTGAAGGTCAAAATTGGAAATTTGGAAATTGGGTGGCCCGAGGGCCGAAATTAGAATTTGAAACTTTGAAATTTGAAATTTGATATTTGAAATTGGATTTGGAAGAAGATTCGAGTCAGAACTCTAATCTTCTAGACCAATTCTAGGACATTTGAATTGGATTTGAAAGAAGATTCGAGTCGGAACTCTAATCTTCTAGACCAATTCAGAAGGGAAAGAAATTCGAGTTGAAACTCGAATCCCAGAGGAAAGAAAATTCGAGTCGGAACTCGAATCCCGCAAGAAGACTAGATCAACATGGATTAGGTTTGAAAACATTAACGAGTAAAACCAGATTTAGAAAGTTTGACCAATAAAAATTGGATTTTGAAAGATGTACCAGTGTGAATACCGGATTTTGGAAATGAACCAGTATAAGTACTGGATTTTGAAAATAGATCAGTACGAATACTGTTTTTTGGAAGAATTATCAGCACGAACACTGGATTTTGAAGAATTTACCAACACGAACACTGGATTTAAAAAAAAAATTTACCAGCACGAACACTGAATTTTGAAAATTTACCAGCACAAACACTGGATTTAGAAGAATTTACCAGCACGAACACTGGATTTAGAAAATTTTACCAGCACGAACACTGGATTTTGAAAATCTTACCAGCACGAACACTGGATTTTTTGAAAATTTACCAGCACAAACACTGGATTTAGAAGAATTTACCAGCACGAACACTGGATTTAGGAAATTTTACCAGCACAAACACTGAATTTTGAAAATATACCAGCACGAACACTGGATTTAGAAAATTTTACCAGCACAAACACTGGATTTAGAAGAATTTACCAGCATGAACACTGGATTTAGAAAATTTTACCAGCACGAACACTGGATTTTGAAAATCTTACCAGCACGAACACTGGATTTTTTAAAAATTTACCAGCACAAACACTGAATTTAGAAGAATTTACCAGCACGAACACTGGATTTAGGAAATTTTACCAGCACGAACACTGAATTTTGAAAATTTACCAGCACGAACACTAGATTTAGAAAATTTTACCAGCACGAACACTGGATTTTGAAAATCTTACCAGCACGAACACTGGATTTTTTGAAAATTTACCCAACTGATTCTGATGAGAGATTTTCAGTCTTCATCCTCACGATGACTTAGACAACTGTCGGGGTCTCAGGATTTATACCTTATCCTGAATGGGTAGTTGAGGTTTATCCCTTAACCTGAAGGGGAAGTTCAGGTTTATCCCTTAACCTAAAAGGGAAGTTCAGGTTTATCCCTTAACCTGAAGGGGAAGTTCAGGTTTATCCCTTAACCTAAAAGGGAAACTCAGGTTTATCCCTTAACCTGAAGGGGAAGTGAATTTGATGCAAATGAATGTAAATGGATGCAAATGAATGCATGTAAATGTAAATGAATGCAAATGTATGCAAAATGATGTAAATGAATGCACATGTATGCAAAATGAGAGATTTGTTTGATCCTGCCTGCATACATAATGTTTTGAAGACAAATTTTAAAATAATGCCCCAGTGTAACTGGGAAAGAAGGATTTGACCATTATTGAGGAAAATATATTGAGGAATTACAAAGGATGGAATAGAGGATTTAAGTATAGAAAATTTTCAAATGTTGAGCATTGATGGGGTCTGATAATTCCACACCATCGGCATTGATGAACAGATATGAATTGTGAGGTAATGCTTCCTCGACAATATAGGGCCCTTCCCAATTCGATGACCATTTGCCACCTGGGCGGTGCTTGAGATAGGTCGTTGATCTGATCACTAGATCATTGACTCAGAATTTCCTTTGAATGACAAATTTTGCATATTGCCTGGCTATCCTCTGACGATATGATTGAGCATGCTCTACTGCTCTGAGTCTTCTTTTATTGAGCAAATCAAGTTGTACCAGTCGCTGCTGCTAATACTGATCAAGCGATAACTCCAGCAGTGATGCGAACTTCAAGGCATGTTTATGAACATGTAGAGGCAGTACTACTTCAGTTCCGTAGACAAGTTCTGACGGAGTAGCATTAGTTGGAGTTTGAATGGTAGTTTTGTATGCTCAAAATGCATCATGGATCTTCTCATGCCAGTCACGACATGTTTCCAAAGTTCGCTCCAAGATTCTAATAAGAATCTTACTGGTGGCCTCTGCTTGACCATTCCCTTGAGGATAATAAAGAGCGGAGAAATGATGATGGATTCTGAACTTTAAGCAAAATGTCCTCATTCTCTCATTCTTGAAATGACTGCCATTGTCTGACACGATATCGTGCGGTATGCCGAAACAACAATATTCTTGTGGATGAATAAGACCATGTGTCGACCTTCTATTATACGCAAAGTGATAGCTTCGACCCATTTAGTGAAATATTCTGTTGCGGCAAAAAAAATATTTGTAGCTGTTTGAAGCAGGAGTGATGGGGCCCACAACATCAAAGGCCCACATAGAAAATAGCCATGGAGAGATGGCGATTCGCAAATATGTTGCTGGCGCATGAATAGAAGGTGCATGTATCTGGCATAGAGCACACTTCCTCACAAAATGGTAGCAATCTTGTTGCATAGTCTTCCAATAAGATCATGCCCGGATGAATTGCTTGATAAGAGTTTGGTAGTCGATGAGTCTACTGCAAATGCCTTCGTGAACCTCCTGGACAACTTCTTTGGCTTCATCTTCGTCTAGGCATCTGAAATATTTAGAACTGAATCCACGATGATAGAGGACATCGACAATAATAAAATATCGGGCAGACACATGCCAAATCGCTCGTTACTCTTACCAGTGATATTCTAAGAGAAGGAGACAGATGTCTTCTTTTTTATGGGAGCCTTTCTGAAACAGTCCTTAGCTTGCTCAGACATCATCCTAATCATCATTTTCTTGAACATCTGATATGTAGTAGGATCAATGCCATCCCTATCATTCAAACTCTGTCTTCTGGCAAATCTTGGAGAATCCATTTCTTCTTGCCTGCTTCTAAAATCACTGATGCCCTGATACAGTGGTGTCTTCTTGCTTGATCTGATCTGAACCACTTGAGAATACTGATGCTCTTTGTAGAATGGATGATTAAATTTCGATGATGAAGATTCAAGATAGAAATGAATATAGTAAAAATATTTGATGAGAATTTGATAGATAATTGAAAGAACATCCCATTACTAGGGATTGGGTCGCCGCTGGAGTCACGACAATTATGTTGTCATTCTTTACAAGGAGAACGAACAACTGCAAATATGCCTTGTCACCTAGGCGAGGTTATCAAACCATGATAGAATGAAAATTGAAGGATTTTTTTTTTCTTTATTGAAGGAAAAATATGATTGCATCAATAGTGGACTTGAGAAAGAGGGAGTATATAGACAGTCTGTCACCACTCTTAACGATCAACAGAGACACAAGGACCAAGGAAGAGAGTGAGAATAATGAAAGAATCCCAGCCATATATGGCAGAATGGTATGTTTCAGACCATTGTGCTGATGTAAGGTCAAACTTTGGCATAACCCCTGATAGTAGCCGAGCTTCTATGCGCTTTTGTCTCTGAGAGAATTGTCTGATGCATCACTCTGGATAGTAGTAGGTACAGGAAAATGGGCCAAGTAGCTTGAATCTCTTGCCATATGCATAGGTGTATCTGGGAGGTGATAATTCTCGATCAAAATAGTCCCACACCACTTCTTCTTCCTGCAGATAGTCGATCAGGAATCGGTACCGCGCAACTGGAATGAGCTCCTTGCCATTGTATCTGAATAAACTAGCTCTGGTCGGTACATGCTGAAGGAACCAAGACTGAAAAGCATAGGTACATCCCTCGACTAGGATGGACTCTCCAAGTGTGAAGCGGGTCAGTCCTCTGTATAGAAAAGCAAGCGCGGCCATGGCTATCGAGAGACGGCTGGTCTGTCGACTTCCCCATCTTCTCAAAAGTTGAACTATTCTGACATCCACATAATTTTGTCCATCTGGAAAGAAAGCAAGTCCCACAGTACACAAAACCATCGCATGTTGAATTCTCTCTCGAGCTGTCCTGGACAACGAGCTGACTTCTGCGAATTCTCCATACTGTCGGTAGATCTCGATCAGACTCACGTACTCATTCCCATTTTCTTCAATCAGCGGCCAAGACTTGCGCCCTGTCATGCGAGCTACGGCATCTTTGGAGTCCAGACCCTTGACATTGATCAGAAACTGCTGCTCTAACGGATCTCCAGGTTGACCGGCTGGCTCAGGCAGTCCCATAATCTCTGAAAATTCATTCATCAGTAGTGTCATCTCGCCTCACGGGAACCAGAATGTGCAAGTGCGCGGATTCCACCGCTCTGCCAGTGCATGAATCAGATTGCCGTTGACTGTCAACTTTCCCACTGCAGATGCCAATTCCAACCCACAATCGCTTAAGTGGTCCGGAAACATACGAGAGAAATTTTTGAACCAGACATAGTACCACCGGGGGAAGAAGGGTCCGGTGCTAAGAGATCGATGCTCAGAAAGACTTTGTCGCACCTCGTAGGAGATGTGACCCTCAGGAAAAACAGAATCGAACTGACTAGATGCCATTGGACTTAGGGACAAGAAGACTGGAATTAGACTTTGGAAAAATACAAGAATTTTGAAAATTGCAGGCAGGATAAAATGAAAGCTGGAAATTCGAAGTCCAGAGGAACGAAAGAATGGAAAATCTCCTGGAGTTTTGAAGAAAAGGTGGATAATTTAGAAAAATCATCCAGGGTTTTTGAGAAAAAGGAGATATTTCACAAAAGATGGAAAATGAGGTATTTTGGAAAATTGTTCGGTATTTTGGAAAAATTGAAAAAAAAATATGAAAAAAATAAGGCGAAAGTGACTATCATACATTCAATTACAAACAATTATGCACATACAGCATTCCCTAAGAAGCTGACTCTAAATGCATCAATTTTGAAAGAGCTTTAGGACCCTAATCCTGACTCTAGGCTCAGATCAACTGTGTCCAATCATGCTATGCCGATATACTCGAACCGAGGCTCGATGTACGTGGCATAAAAATTCATCTCCGGGACTAGGCTTGTGTTTTCTCAACATCCTTGAGCGCCTGCCGATATACGTTGGACTATGGCCCTTGGTACGTGGCAGGGGGGCGTTAGCCCAAATAAGTGGCCCAGTTGTGAGGCTCTGTCCCGAACTATGGTTCTAGAAGAGAGCCCAGCAACGTGAAGACCGGGTAGACATAGGTGGGGTGGTTTTTGAAATATGATCACATGCAGGCAAACAGAGGGCTCTAAGTCCTAAAGAGATAGAATTTTGAAAACTTTTGAAGAAGCAAACATTGTTTTCATACAAGTCCTAGATTGAGGAGTGTTGTATTTCAGACCTAAGTCTATGTGAGCATGCATAATTCTCCTCAATATGGTCCTACCAAACCATGCCTAGTCTATATGCAATCCATGTCAGCTGGGTTCAAGTCTAGGCTCCTAGGTTCACATGATATCAGAAATTAAAAGTTGACATTCCATAGAGCCTAATTTTGATAATTGAGCTAAGATAAAGCACATAATTGATCAGGCGAAGACAGGTCCCATCACGGTCGCCAAACCTGTTATCATCGCAAAAAATTTTCCCCTCCCTTGCGAGAGAGAAACGAATTTCGCGAGTCAAACTCGACCAAAGCTTTGAAATTGGTTTTAAAAATTACTCGCCTCCGTTTTGAAAATTTGCGGGAAAATTCCGTAGAATGGGATCCGCCTGTCGGTACGAGGTTCAACCGTTCCTGGCGCCTTTACCAGGGGTAATTGAACCAAGGACCAATTATGTGCTTTAACTCGACTCAAATATCTAAATTATGCTCTATTTTTCCTAGAATGCACAAAGAATCAGGCTTGTGCTATGGAATTTTGAAAAAATGCAAGTTTGAGAAAATATGATGTTTGCTTTGGAAAATTGAAATGCATTTGAAAAATGATTGGAAAAGTGCTTGAAATTAGAATTCCTAGGAAAATTCTTGAACTTTATGGGAAATCAGAAATTTACATTGGAAAATAAATTCTCAGGAAAATTTGAACTTTAGAAAAACGATTTTTGAAATTTGGAATTGCTTTTCTGAGAAAATGGATTTGAGAATTCTGAGAAAATCTAAGAAATTCATTGGAAAATGACTTTTGAAATGGAAAATGAATTCTCAGGAAAACTAGAAAATATGAGAAAATCGATTTCTAAAAACTTGGGATTTTGAAATTTGAGAATTTGAAAACATAGGAAAATCTTGGTTTGAAATCGGGAAATGCTTTGAAATCTCTTTTGAAAACTCAGGATTTTGAGAAAATCAGATCCTGAGAAAGACTTGAAAATTCTTGAGAAAGCTGAATTTTCTGAAATTGAAATTGGAAAATGAATTTGAGAATAATGCAATTTGAATGATATGAATGAATGAATATGAATTTGAAAAGGGAATTTCAATTGAGAAATTGGGAAATCCTTTTAAAACTTTTAAAAAATGCAGTGCATTTTGAAGTTAGCCTAAGTGTGTAGGCTGAATGTGGCTAATACGAAGATCATAAATCTTGGTTTTCTTCGTATTCTGACTATGGCCATAAATACGGATCCCACCGAGTTTATAAACTCCATAAGAGCTTGTGCACGTGCCATTCGTGTAAACCATAGTGAATTTGAAATAAATATGCATGAATCATACATCACATATTAAAATTTGCATAAATTAAACTATATGCAATGCAACCCTATTCTAAGCAGAAAAGTAACTCTTATTCCAAATTATTACATTTGAGATTACATTGAATTGAAATAAAGAAAATAAAATCTAAGTCTTCTTTCTTGAATGTTCCTGCAAAACTAGAAAACAAGGTTAGCACAAAAATGTAGGTTTTTCTGAATTTATCCGAAAATATGAGAAATTATCGGATATTATTAAGATATAAACCCAAATTCATACCCCCTTTGATATAAACATAACAAATAATGAATAAATTTGGAAAATAAACTTGAAAATTCGAAATTGGGGTTCAAAATGACCAAAATACCCCTGATGACCTTGAAATCAGGGTTTTATGAAAGAATTTTTATAAATTTTGGAATTTTGAAAATCAAATGAAATAAATCAAACATAATATAATAAAATATGATGATATGCATGAAATTTTGGAGAATTAGAAATTGAAATTTCGAAATTTAGGTCAAAATGACCAAAATACCCCTGATAATAAGACTATGGCCTTGAAACCAAGGTTTTCTGAAATAAATTTTGCAAAATTGAAAAATATGAAATGCAAAGGAGATTAAAATTAACCCTAATATGATTTTACATGCTTATGTACATGATAAAACCCTAAAATGGCAAAAATATCATAAAATATCAAATTTAACTTTATTTTCGCCTGATTTTCGCTTCTGAATTTAAAGATAAACTAACACATGGAGCAAATGAACTTGGAATTAAACCAAATTTGGCATGGACACCTAAAATAACCCTAGAAACATAATGGAGCTCGAAAATATATTTTTTTTGTACTTTTAAATATGAAAATTCAAATAAGAACCCTAAATTTTATGATTTTTGCCTAAAATATTGATTCTAAAGGAGATTTAGGATATCAAACTTCCATAAAAATTTCCCAAATTTTATGGGATGACAGAGGACAGTAAGAAAGGATTTGTTCCTTTTACACTTTCTGGTTTTGACCTATGGTCGGAGCTGTACCACTCTGGCAAGTCGGATCGGAATTCGGCGACTCTAATAAATGAAGGAAACAGATAGGTTTTGGTAAAAAATATGGGAAAAATAGCAGACCGATGGGAAAATGGCTGAAATTGTGGGAAAATGTCCCTGACAAACAGAGAAAGATTTGATATTTTGACACTATTAGGATTCGGGTTACGGTTTGGAAAAGGCTACACTGTTATCAGAGACCTAAATCTCTGGAATTTCTGGACATTGGAATCTGTTAGACAGAAATAGAAAATCCGGGAAAAATAATGAAAAAGATTCAAAAATTCCCAAATTTTGGAAAATGACAGAAAATTATGTTATGAACAACTTTCATGTTGAAAGTTTTTGCAGACGGGCTACAGATTGAACAGACTCGATGTATTAGGGTATGTCTGTACCCTGACACAGGAAAATCAAGATTTTCCCAGGGGTATGGGAAATCCGATTTTTGACAGAGGTCAAAACTTATTGGAAAAAGCTCAAAATTTCCAGATCATTAGTGGATTCAATTATGAATCCACTGTGATTTTTGGGGGAAAATCCGAATGCCCCACGGTGGTGAATCCGAAGGTTATTTTCTGCTAAATAAGAGATTGAATATTTTGGAGAGTTCAAAACTCGATTCGGTTCTTGACTTTTGAAATGAAATTTCCGACCCCAAACCAATTTAGAATTTTTACAAGATATCAATAACACGCAAGAATGTCTAATACGAAATTTTTAGAATTTATCAATGAAGATTCATACATGAGATAACAACTAGACTCTATACATGAATTAAAAAAAAAATGATAAAGCAATAGACATGTGTTAATGAAACTAATAAAAGAAAAAAAAAAAAAGAAAGACAATAACTAATTAAGCTAAACACCTAAGGCATATGATTTTCACTAAAATGATGATTAAAATAACATAAAATAAAAATGATAATAATAATAATAATAAAAAAAAAAGGATATGAAATTGATTGTTGTTGGCTTTTGACATAAGAGACCCGATTCATCTTTCGAATGGATCATCTTACATGCATAGCGTTGACATGGGCGACTACCGTTTCACATCATCCAATCTTCATAAAGAAACTCGTGAATCCAGTTTTAAACTGGATTCGTGTTAGATCTATGTAAACATCATATGAAAATTTTTCATTACATCTTGAGACAAAGTTTTTCTCTTTGCCTTTTTTTTTTTTATTTCTTACTTTACCTTGAAGGAGACTTGTTGTTGTGGCTGTCACCTTGATCGGAGAGGAGGGCTACCTTGGTGGAGATGCTGGACTGTTGAAGAAGGTGGAGACTTGTTGCTGTGGCTGTCACCTTGATAAGAGAGGAGCTTCACTTGCTGCACCGACTGAGGGTCTTGAAGGTAGCACCAGCTGCTGCTAGGGTGAAGAAGATGAGCTCAGCCGTGTAGATGCTTTTGTATGGTGGCTGTCAAAAGAGAAGAGGAGTTGGGGTGGCTGCAGCTAATGGGGAATGCCTTGAAGGTAGGAGGGATGTTAAGAGGAAAAGGTATAAAAGAGAAAGAGGGGTGGCTGGAGAGAGAATGAATAGGCAACCGTGTGTTGCTGTGATGGATCTTGATGACTTAGGGAGAAATAACCTTTTTTCCTAAGTTTTTGAGAAGTGGGTTTTAATGAGAGGAAAGAAGTACGTGAATGGGCTGAAGAGGTGTGCGTGAATCGAGAGCCAATGTGAGAGAGAAGAAGGGGTGAATACCCTCCCAAGATGTCCAGCCGTATGGGTGTGGAGGCTGAAGCTGGTAGTGCTGCTTGAACATGGCTGAAGGTTGGGGTAGTATCAGCTGCTACCAAGGAGGCTGGATGGATGTCGTGGCTTGTGAGCTGGCTGGAGGTGATGTGTGGCTGAGAAGGAGCACTTGAAGATGGGTACAAGTCTGAAGCTTTTTTGGTGAAGGTGGCTGATGGTGTTGAAGAGCTGGAGATGTTGCTGCCTTGGCTGGAGAGAGAAGCTCCTTGGTGGTGCTGTGAGATTTGAAGATGTTGGACTTCAAAGAGATGCAAGAGGGAGCGGCTGAAGAAAGCTTGAAAATGCAGCCATGGAGGCTGCAACTCAAAAGAGAGAGAGAGAGAGAGAGAGAGAGAGAGAGAGAGAGAGAGAGAGAGAGACGTGAGTTGAGATGGGGAGGCCGCCGTAGTTCTTTTTTTTTTGTTTTTTCTCTTTTGTTTTTGATAACTTAGGTTTTAATAATCTAAACCCTAAGTTTCTAATAATATTAGATGGCTTTGATGAATGACTCTACGTCAATGGCTGCAGCCCTTTTGCTTTGGAAGAAATGGAAAGGGAGTAAGGAAGAAAGGGGAAAGAAGGAAGGGAAGGAAAAGGAAAGAAGAGGGGAAGAAGGAAAAGGAAAGAAAAAGAAGAGGGGGCTGGAAGAACCATACGTGAGTGGAGAGAGAGGAAAGAAAGGAGGAAATAAAGAAAGAAAGAAAGAAAAGAAAAAGGAAGAAGAAAGAAAGAAAAGAAAGAAAGAAGGAAAGAAAGGAAGGAGGAAAGGGAAAGGAGAGGAGGAGAGAAAGGAAATAGAGAAATAGAGGGGCTGGAGGTTTGGGCGACCACCTTGTGGGTCCCACCTCTCTAAAATAAAAATAAATAAAAATCAATAAAAACAAAAATAAACAAATAAAAAGAAGCATCTTTTTTTTTTTTAATAAAATAGAAGCGCAAATGAATGGGCCATCTCAGAGCGGGTCCAAATTTCAATTTTGAAATTCATTTTGAAGATTAGAGGGGTAAAATAGTCTTTTCAGAAAGTTTCTAGACGAAACGAGCTATTTTTGGCAGTTTTTTAAACGAGCTCGGATTTTGAAGTTCAATACCCCGTTGCGAAGCAAATCTAGAGTAGAATTTAAAAATGTAATTTTGAAAGAAATCCAGATTGTTTTTCTAGAGAAAAGGCTTCCAACCGAAACGAGCTATTTTTGGCAGTTTTTGAAACGAGCTCAGATTTTGAAGTTCAATAGCTCATTGCGAAGCAAATCCAGTGTAAAACTTGAAAATTTGATTTTGAAAGAAATCCAGATTATTTTTCTTGAGAAAATATTTCCAAATTTAGACTCCCGGGGTGAAAATGTCAATTTTGGAAACCTGAGGTTTGAAATTGATTTCTGAAAACTTTTAAAACTCAATCTGGATTGAAATTTATAAAGCTGGAGTTCTGAACTTCGAAAATGAAATGAAATGTTATGAAATGCTGAGAAATGATATGAAATGATGAGAAATGACATGAAATGCTATGCGAAATGCTAACCCTGAATGAAGAATTTTGGATGTTAGACCCCGATTGACACTTGTACCAGTTCAAAAAGTGTTAAAATTGACAAAATTTGCAAAATGGTTGAAGAAATGATTTTCGAGCTCTGCCAAGCTAGAGTAACACTGAAAATTAGGGTTTGAGCTGGATTCAACTGAAATGAACTGGATTGAGCTGGGTTTGAGCTAGAACAAAGGTCAGTAATACTGACATGAACTAAAATCAAAGCTTGAACACTAGCTCAATTGACTGAACTCAACTCAATTTCAGCTGAAAGAGCTAAAATGGACTAAAATGGGCTCCTAGACACTTGGAAATTGTTTTGAACTGAAACTGGAGCACTTGAACTCCTGGTGAGCTCAAGTTAGACTCTGGGGAACATGACTGACTGAGAATGACTGACTTGGAGACAATTGGCTTGGATTCGAGTGAGAAATGAGCTCATTTTTGAAGAAATGATCCCATTTTTGGCAGGAATGGTCAGAAATGAAAATGGTCTGTTCATTGTGAGCTCAGATGAGCTTGAGATGACTGATATTTTAGCTGTCCTGAACTGACCAATGAGCTTGGTTGACTCCGACTGACTGGGGTCTGGGATGACCTAGGGGTAAAATGGTAATTTTCCTAATGAAAATGGGTAAAATGGTGATTTTCTGAAACTGACTCGGGGTTTGATTCCTACATTGACCTAACAGGGTTGGCACTGCCTGAGGAGGATTGTTTGAGAATGGATGTGGAAAATTTGGGGTGTTTACAGTGGGATTGAGTGGAAGAGGTCGGGTAAAGGGGTAGAAGATGGATGCTCGATATGAAGAAGTGGATGGGAGAGACAGAGAAAATGGATGGATTCGACTCCTCAAAAACAAGGAGAAAAGGATGGGATCCTTGAGAACGAGGAGGGTGTGAAGGTAAAGAGCGGTCGATGTATGAAGAAGATAGATGCGAGGGTGAAGAGGCGGTGGGCCAAGGGTTTCCCCTTTGCCCATTTTTAAAGAAGGGGAGGAAGAATCCGGAATGGGTCGATGCTGTTGGGGATCGACGATGGAAGAAGAAGGAGGTCAATCGATGGGCGATGGAGGAGAGAGAGAGAGAGGGAGAGAGGCATTGCCCTGGCCATCCGATTTCTTGCGAAGGGTTCTCAAAGAGAAACCGTAAAAAAGATTTGCAACGGGCCCCTTTTATTTTCAAGATTTTACAAAGAGGGGGTCCTTAACAAAAAAGTGCTTTCACAAAACTCGATTTTCAAAAAAAGTGTTTTTGAAAGGCCATTTTTGTGTTTTCTTTTTTGATTTTCTTATTTTTTTGTTCTTTTCTTGAAATTTTATACATTTTTTTGTATTTTTGCAATAAAACTCTAAAAACTAAGGAATTTAAACTAATTTTGTAAAATTTTCAAAAATATTTATAAAAGAAGGGTTTTTTGAAAGTTCAAGGTTATCTTTCGGAATTTTCTTCAGAAAATGGGTTTGGATCCAAGGTATTTGAGAAAATATTCGAGTTTTGAATCTCAAATCGAGGAATATAGGGTAATGGATCCAAACGGATGCCGAACGAACTGTCTCAGCTTTTACAAAGTTATTTTGGTAATTTTGAGAATTTGGTTTAAAAATGGATAACGAAGCTCAGAATTAGATTTTGATAATGGATCCGGATCCGAAATCGAGTCAGATATAAAATGAATTTGATTTCAGTAAAATTTGAGAAATAAGCTGGAATTTAGATTTAAAACTGACTCAATTACCCAGAAAATGGAGTTAGGGGCAAAAAAGGAATATTTACAATATTTTGAAAATTTTGGGGTGTTCACAGATGCCCCTCTTTGCTACTAAGCCGGTTGAAAGCCGATCTTAGTGACAAAGAAACACTCCAAATTTTGAAAAATGCCCCAGTCAGCAGATCTGAGCTGGGTGTGGAAGAATTATTTCGGAAACATGGCTTTTCAGGCTTTAATACCTTATCTTGAATGGCTTTGGGGAGACGAAATCCTCGAAAATGATATGATTGAATGATAGAAATGAGAAAATCGTGATGGGACTTTGGGCGAAGATCCCGAAGTGATGAAAATAAGAATTTTGATCAAGTCTCGTGGGTGAGACAAGATCAACTTTTAGAATGAGTCAGGTTTAGCCCTTAACCTGGATGGGACGAAGATATATCAAGGTAATTTGGATGGGGAAAGGAACATAAGCGGACCTTGGTGGGACATTTTTTAGAAAAATGCTTTGTGAGATGAAACTCAAGTATGAACCTTTCCTGGATGGATATATATAGAGCATGAATTCCTTTGTGGGGGAAAACCATGATGGGACTGGGAGAATTACCTCGTCGAAACAAGGCTCAGGTTTAACCCAAACCTGAACGGAAGGTATCTCATGGAACGAGGTTCAGGCTTAACCCTTAACCTGAAAGGGATGACCCTACGAAATCCTCGAACGAAGAAATCTCGATGGGACAGAAAAAATACATTGCCAAAACGAGATTCAGGCCTAACCCTTGACCTGAGTGGAAAACCGCACAGAATCCTCGAATGAAGAAACTGTGATGAGACTAGGAAGGATATCTAGTCGAAACGGGATTCAGGTTTAACCCTAACCTGAATGGAAAGTACCTCATGGAGCGAGGTTCAGGCTTAACCCTTAACCTGAAAGGGGCGACCATACGGAATCCTCGAACGAAGAAACCGTGATGGGACCTTCAGAGTTTGGATGAACAAATCTGAAGGGGTTTGCGAGAGGAGGAAGGATGGGGTTCCCTAAAGCTTGAAAAAGGGATGATCTTGGGCGTCTCATTGCTGGGACTAAATCAGCTTTTGAAATCAATGACCTCTCGCAGAAAGTACAGGTTTGACCCTTAACCTGAGTGGGCACAACCATACGGAATTCTCGAATGAAGAAACCGTGATGGGACAAGAAGAGATACCTCTCCTGAATGAGGCAACTCTTCTTTAGAATGTGAGGGATGAAAAATAAGGAGATGTGAGGCAATTCTTTTGACAGTATGAAAGATGAATAAGGTAACAGGAGGCAAATCTCTCGATGGTGTGAAAGATGAATAAGGCGATCCTTTTAACGTGAGCAAGGTGATTTTTTGACAAAGCAAAATTATGAGTAAGGCGACTCTTTAGCAAGGAGAAGGAGAATCTCTCGACAATGCGAAAGATGAAGAGGTCAGCCCTCTTGACAGGAGAAGGCAAATCTTTCGATCAAAGCAAAAGATGAGGAGGGGCAACCCTTTTAGAAAGGAGAAGGTGAATCTCTCGATGATGCGAAAGATGAAGAGGGCAATCCTTTTAGAAAGGAGAAGGTGAATCCTTCGATCAAAGCGAAAGATGAGGAGGGCAATCCTTTTAGAAAGGAGAAGGCGAATTCTTCGATCAAAGCGAAAGATGAGGAGGGCAATCCTTTTAAAAAGGAGAAGGTGAATCCTTCGATCAAAACGAAAGATGAGGAGTAAGGTGATCCTTTTGGCAAAGAGAAGGTGAATCTTTTGATCAAAGCGAAAGATGAATAAGGCAATCCTTTTAGCAAGGAGAAGGTGAATCTTTCGATCAGAGTGAAAGATGAATAAGGCAATCCTTTTGACAGGAGGAGGCAAATCTTTCGATCAAACAGAAAGATGAATAAGGCAATTCTTGTAACAGGAGGAGGCAGATCTTTCGATCAAAGCGAAAGATGAAGAGGGCAATCCTTTTAGAAAGTAGAAGGTGAATCTCATGACGATGCAAAAGATAAAGAGGGCAATCCTTTTTATAAAGGAGAAGGCAAATCCTTCGGTCAAAGCGAAAGATGAGGAGGGCAATCCATTTGACAGGAGAAGGCAAATCTTTTTATCAAAGCAAAAGATGAATAGGGCAATCCTTTCAGTAAGGAGAAGGCAAATCTTTCAAAAGATGAATAAGGCGATCCTTTTAGCAAGGAGAAGGTGAATCTCTCGACAAAGCGAAAGTTGAATAAGGCGATCCTTTTAGCAACGAGGAGGCAAATCTCTCGACAAAGCAAAAGATGAATAAGGCAATCCTTTTGGCAAGGAGAAGACAAATTTTTCGACACAACGAAAGATGAATAAGGCAATCCTTTTGGCAAGGAGAAGGCAAATCTTTCGACACAACGAAAGAAGAATAAGGCAATCCTTTTGACAGGAGAAGGCAAATCTTTTGATCAAAGCGAAAGATGAGGAGGGCAACCCTTTTAGAAAGGAGAAGGTGAATCTCTCGACGATGCGAAAGATGAAGAGGGCAATTCTTTTAGAAAGGAGAAGGTGAATCCTTCAATCAAAGCGAAAGATGAGGAGGGCAATCCTTTTAGAAAGGAGAAGGCGAATCTCTTGATGATGCGAAAGATGAAGAGGGCAATCCTTTTAGAAAGGAGAAGGTGAATCTTTCGATCAAAGCGAAAGATGAGGGCAATCCTTTTAGAAAAGAGAAGGTGAATCTCTCGTCAAAGCGAAAGAGGAGTAAGGCGATCCTTTTAGCAAGGAGAAGGCAAGTCTTTCGATCAAAGTGAAAGATGAAGAAGGCGATCCTTTTAGCAAGGAGAAGGTGAATCTTTCGACAAAGCGAAAGATAAAGAGGGCAATCCTTTTAGAAAGGAGAAGGTGAATCCTTCGATCAAAGAGAAGGATGAAGAGGGCAATCCTTTTAGCAAGGAGAAGGCAAATCCTTCGATCAAATCGAAAGATGAATAAGGTGATCCTTTTAGCAAGAAGAAGGCGAATCTCTCGACAAAGCGAAAGATGAGGAAGGCGATCCTTTTAAAAAGGAGAAGGTGAATCTCTCGTCAACGCGAAAGATGAGGAGGGCGATCCTTTTAGCAAGGAGAAGGCGAATCTTTCGTTAACACGAAAGATGAGGAGGGCGATACTTTTAACCAGGAGAAGGTGAATCTCTCGACAAAGTGAAAGATGAAGAGGGCGATCCTTTTAGCAAGGAGAAGGCGAATCTTTCAATCAAAGCAAAAGATGAAAAGGGCGACACCAAGATATATCAAAACAGACATCAAGTTATTATTTTTTATCAGGAAAGCTGGAAAATATTGCCAAAATGATAAAAATTATAGTTGTTTCAAGGAAATTGAAGGTAAGCACTTTTGAAAGATGTTTCCTCTTCCACCTAGAGTATTACCCCCAACTAGGTTAACTCTATAGAATCCAGAATCAAAGTCAAATTATTGTTGTTGGTTTTCTTCAAGGAAGCTATCCATTTCCTTGATATGAAAAGAGAGGAAATATTCTTAGCTTCATAAAAGCAATTGAATGAAAAGATATTGATAGAAGAATTTCACATAGATAAAGAAGATTCTTGACAGTTTGGGCAGTTTGATATCCTGGGCATTTCCCATGATGATCTTTTTGCACTCTTTTTTAGTCACTGAGTTTTTTTTGGGGGGGGTTCAGGGAGCTTATTACATCATCCTTCATTTTAGAGATGTCCTGACTTTTCTCTCTGTTTTGGGGAAGGGTACATCACAAACTCCTTCATCTCGGAGATGCTCTGATCCTTCTTTTTCTCAGGAAATATATTGATGATATTGGCTTATTGGTCAAAACTCTCTAGATGATAGCAGAAATCAAATATCTTTTAGGGTTTGTCGGGAGGTCCGTCGCAGTCGCCTTCATCTTGGCGGTGATCTGAACGTTCCCTAGAAGGATCTGTCACAAACTCTTTCATCTCAGAGATGATCCAAATCTTCTTTGGCCCTGGAGATCTATCTCGCATATTCGTCTTCATCTTGACGACAATTGAGAGATCCCTTTTGCAAATATTTGATTGCAGCTCAAATGATTGAGGAGATATAGATTGGGTAGGTTCTTTTTACTGCCCATGATATTTTCATTGTCTTACTGCCAAAAGAATAATCTTTAAGAATGTGCCATAGCTATGATCAATATCAGTTCACTTATAGCTTTTCAACATCATTGAATTTTCCTTCGCCGGTCATATCAAAGATTTTTCTTCATCCTCTTGGTTGACCAATAGAAAATCTGAATTTTGAGTCTTTCTTCATAAAAGCTTTACCCTTTTAGAAAGAATACTAAAGGAGATTTGAGGAAATTCTTTATGTAATAAAAGCTTAAGATCAACAACTATTTTTTATGGCAATTTGGCAAAATATTCCTGAAATCCTTGATGACAAAAAATTGCTTAATATCGAATTTTGACACATCAGTGGGATTCTGGAGAAAAATCCAACACGAGGCTAAATTCTGAAAGTAAATACAAATTTAGAGTTCTAAAGGTAAGCTTGGCATAAAACTAGATTATGAAAGTAAGCCCAACTCAGAAGTTGGTTTTTTTGAAAGAACATCCGAATCAGGACTCAGATTCTACAAGGAAAACAGGAAAAATTTGAGTTGAAACTCGAGCCTTTGAAGGAAAGCTAAGAAGTTTGATTTCTAAGGAGATAAATTTCGGGTCGAAAACCCAAATCTTCAAAGGAAAACTAGACCAAGTCAGATTTTTGAAGGAAAAAAAAATTTGAGTCGTAACTCAAATATTCAAAGGAAAGCTGGAAGGTTCGAGTCAGGGCTCGAATCTCAAAGGAAAACTGGAAAGTTCAGATTTTTTTGAAGGAAAAGAAAACTCGAGTTAAAACTCTAATCTTCGAAGGAAAGCTGGAAAGTTCGAGTCAAGGCTTGAATCTCAAAGGAAAACTGGAAAGTTCATTTATTGAAGAAAAGAAAAATCGAGATAAAACTCAAATTTTCAAAGGAAACTTGAAGGTTTGAGTCGGGGCTCGAATCTCAAAGGAAAACTAGAAAGTTTATTTATTGAAGGAAAGAAAAGTCGAGATAAAACTCAAATTTTCAAAAAAAAGCTGGAAGGTTCGAGTCGGGGCTCGAATCTCAAAGGAAAACTGGAAGGTTCAGATTTTTTGAAAGAGAAGAAGACTCGAGTTAAAACTCAAATCTTCAAAGGAAAGCTGGAAAATTCGAGTCAGGGCTCGAATCTCAAAGGAAAACTGGAAAGTTCAGATTTTTAAGGAAAAGAAGACTCAAGTTAAAACTCAAATCTTCAAAGGAAAGCTAGAAAATTCGAGTCGGGGCTCGAATCTCAAAGGGAAACTTGAAAGTTTATTTATTGAAGGAAAGAAAACTCGAGATAAAAACTCAAATTTTCAAAGGAAAGCTGGAAGGCTCGAGAAGGGGCTCAAAAGGGGCTCGAATCTCAAAGGTAAACTGGAAGGTTCATTTATTGAAGGAAAGAAAACTCGAGATAAAACTCAAATTTTCAAAGGAAAACTGGAAAGTTAGAGTCAAGGCTCGAATCTCAATGGAAAACTAGAAAGTTCAGATTTTTGAAGGAAAAGAAGACTCGAGTTAAAACTTAAATCTTCAAAGGAAAGCTGGAAATTTTGAGTCGGGGCTCGAATCTCAAAGGAAAACTTGAAAGTTCATTTATTGAAGGAAAGAAAACTCGAGATAAAACTCAAATATTCAAGAGAAAGCTGGAAAGTTCGAGCCGGGGCTCGAATCTCAAGGAAAAGTTGGAAGTTTGAGTTGAAACTCGAATCTCAAAGGAGAGTTGATGAGAAGGGATAGAAATTGATGAAAGATTGACAAAAATTAAGGAAAATTGAGGGAAGATTGTAACCTGAAGGCTTGAAATTGAGATTTAAATAACCCGAAGGTCAAAATTGGATTTAGAGCTTTGATTTTTGAGGAATGGTTAGTGCAAAGACTGAACCTGAGGGGCTAACTGATCAGTCAGCCAGACACTAGCATGAGCGCTAGATGTACCAGTGCGAGCACTGGATTTTCCGACCGAGAGTCGGAAGAGGAGACCGACATCTTCAAGACATTTGGAAATTGAAGCGGGAATGATTGTCGAAGTTTTAAATGTCAATTTTAACCCTTTTTCAAAGCCATTTTCAGTGTTTATTTCAAAATTTCCAAAACTCGATGTGGGCCCACTCAGTTGGCACCATATCCAGAGGATTTCTAACCTAGTTAGGACCCTATGCCATTTCAAAAATTCTAATTTTAAAATTGCTTTTGAAAATCCTTTTGAAAACTCCTTCAATTTCAAGTTTTAAAATCACTTTTTGAAAAAAATCAAGTAGGGCCCACTCGGGGTGGTGCCACATTTGAGAAAGTCAGGGTTAGCTTAGGCTTAGTCAGTGTCTTGGTTAGTTTTAGAAGTTTAGAAGAGTCAAAATCTATTTTGAAAACTCATTTTTAAAGTTTGGTTTTTAAATTGTTGTTTTAAAAGTTTTAGTTAAAACTTTAAAAACCCAATGTGAGAAAACGCCAAGTGGTGCCACATTTGGGGGATTCTTAGGTTTAGTTAGGGGTTAATTAGGGATTAATTAGGATAATTTAGGTCAAGGGCATATAGGTAACTCCACCCAAAAATCGCCCCCCCCTTAGAGAGTCCAAAGTTTTCAAAATTGTTGATTTTTAACCTAAAAATTTTCTATAAAAAGGGGCTATAGGGGGGACAAATTTTCCAGCCACCTTCTATTGGATTCTTGGAGCTTCTCTCTCCTCTCCAGCCTTCCTCCATTGCTGCAACTCCAAGGTAAATAATTTCTTCAATTTTTAATATTTTATTTAGTGTTTTTCATGATTTAAATCTAGATCTAGGCTTGGACACCCCTCCTTATGAAGATCCAACCATGGATTCAACCTCAAGAACCATCAAGAATCAGAAAGAACGATCCAAGAAGGTGATCTAACCCTGTTTTGGATGATTTACAGAGATTTCAATCCATTAGAATTAATTTTAATATGATTCTTTACATTATTAACCAATAAAATATATGATTTACCCTTTTTAATGGGTTAAATATATGTTTTAAAGGTGATATCAAATTTCAGCCATTGATTCCCTGTTTTTATTTTATTTTCATCGTTTATTCATGTTTGTTTTACGTTCTATAGCATAGAAATAAGTTTTATTTACTGTTTTATGGTTTATTCTATTTATTTACATTAGTTAATGCATGGTTTTTCAAGTTTCTTAAATTTCTGTGTGTTTTAGGTTTAGAACAGTAAAGATAATGTTATTTCCGGTTGAAGTTATCATTGTTTATTTCTGATTTTTTTATATGTGATGCATGCATGAGTTATTGAGTTATTGTAGAAAAATCAGAGGTTTTGGATCTCGGGAACTCTGTCAAAAAAATCAGACATCAAATCGGGTTTTTAAAGCTTTAAAATCGTGGTTAAACTCAAGAATGTAACTTGCTGTTATGATATTTCTCTCAACTTATATCCGATTTTAGATCTGTAAAGTGCTATGGATTCACATTGAATAGATCTGTCTTCTGTGAAATTTTCATATTTTTTTATCACTGTTTATTATTTTTCCCTTTTTAGAGAATCTGTTTTAAATTTAAAACTCGTTAGGGTTTACCAAAACCCTAATCAGACTTGTGTTAGTCATAAATCCCAAACCACAGATCCGATTCATGATCTGTAAAAAGTGAGTATTGTTATTTTTCTGTATACTGTTCACCATTAAAATTTCAGAGATTTTTGTTTAGAATTTCTATTTATGTCTGTATTTTCAATCTGGAATAGCTGTTTTAATCCTGTTAAGAGTGATATATTTTAGTTCAGATTGCCGGAAGGGTTTCTCCCTAACCGAAGATGATTTTTCCGATCTGTAAATTGGGAAATCTCTGTTTTTCTTCTTAGTTAATCTCTGTAAAATTTCATAAATTTCCATGGAGATTTGACCCCTGGGTCAGGTCTTGGATTGAAACTGGTTGGTGAATTAGGTCAAAAATAGCATATTTTAGGGTTGAATGCAATTTTCGGATTAATTTAATGTCAAAAAAAATTATTTTTAGAATTCCAATTCGACATTAGGGTTATAAAAAGTGCAGGTACCAATTTTTATGGATTTTGGAATCCATTTGATGGCTGAATTAAGCAAATTGCAAAACCGGGTTCCTGAAAGATCCAAAAACACTGCTAAAATCACAGTTTTTGTGATATTATTGGATTTTCGTGCATAAGCATATATTTTTAGGGTTTAATCATGTTCATAATCATATTAGGATGCTTTAGGTTTAATTTTGTGCTCATTTGATTTCATTTAGTGCATAAAACCTAAGTTTTTACCAAAATCTATTTCTAAAAACCCTGATTTCAAGGCCATAGTCTTGCTATCAGGGGCAATTTGGTCATTTGACCTAAATTTCGAAATCCCTAGCTCTAATTTCATCATGTCATAGCATATTTGGTTTGATTTTATTCCATTCAAATTTCAAAACTTGCATTTTATCAAAATATCTTTCTAAAAACCATAATTTCAAGGCCATAGTCTTGTTATGAGGGGTATTTTGGTTATTTTGACCCCAATTTCGAAATTTTATATCTTCTCTTTCATATTTATTCAATTTTATTTCATACTTTATCATTTTTATTTAAGGGAATCAAGGAAAAGGCTTATATCTAGCAAAATCCAATAATTTCCTGATATTGTTGGATAAATCTAGAAAAGCCAACATATTTTCATTAACCAAGTTTTCTAGTTTTGCAGGTACATTGAAGACTTTATTTTTCATGTATTTAAATTTCAATAGTGATGTAACTTGTAATTAAACTTTGGAATAAGAATTTACATTTCCTGCTTAGCTTAGGCAGCATTGCATATAGTTTATTTTTTTTAATAATGTTAATGTGTGATGGATGATGATTCATGCATATTCAAACTCACTATGGTCTACACGAATGACACATGCACTAGCTTTTATGAAGTTTATAAACTTGGTGGAATTCGTATTTATGGTCATAGTCAGAATATGAATGATACCCAGATTTATGATCTTCACATTAGCCACATTCAGCCTACACTCTTAGGCTAACTTCAAAATGCACTGCATTTCTCAAAAATACAAAAAAAGTATTTCTCAATTCCTCAAATCCATATTCATTCATTTCATGCATTTGCCAAATCCAATTCAAATTCTAAGTCAAGGGAAATTGAATTCCTCAAAATCTCCTAAGTCTTATAGCAAAATCGATTTTCCCAAAAGCATTGAATTTCAAAGAATATTTCAAGTATTTCCCAAGTTCCAAATTCAAATTTTCTAAGTTAGAATTTCAATTTCAAAGTTTGAATTCAGAGAAACCAAGTCTCAGAATCGATTTTCACCAAATGTCAAGGATTTCTCAAAATCGATTTTTATTCCCATTTCATGATTTCTCATGTGATATCATTTCCAAGATTTACATTTTCTAAATATTTCAATCATTCAAAGCAAACATCATGTTTTCAAAATGTGCATTTTCTGAAAATTCATAGCACATGCCTGATTCTATGTGCATTTAGAAATTAGAATATGATTTAGACAAGTTGAATAGAGTATAGCATAAGATTGATCCTTGGTTCAATTACCCCTGTTAAAGGTGGCAGGAACGGTTGAACCTCGTACCGACAGACGAGTCCCATTCTACGGAATTTTCCCGCATTTTTAAACGGAGGCGAGTTATTTTCAAAATCTTTTTCAAAGGTCAGTTTGACTCGCAAAAAGTTAAAAATTCTGCGATGATAACAGGTTTGGCGACCGTGATGGGACCTGTCTTTGCCTGATCAATCTAATGCTCTACTTAGTTCAAATTGTCAAAATCGATTTCCATGGAATGTCAGCTTTGCTTTATGATATCATATGAACCTAGAAGCCTAGACTTGAACCCAGCTGACATGGAATGCATATAGACTAGGTATGGTTTGGTAGGACCATATTGAGGAGAATTATTCATGCTCACATAGACTTAGGCCTAATACAACACTCCTCAATTTAGGAATTGTATGAAAACAATGTTTGCTTCTTCAAATATTTCAAAATTCTATCTCTTTAGGACTTAGAGCCTTCTGTTTGATTGCATGTGCTCATATTTTTCAAAAACCACCCCACCTATATTGTCCCGGTCTTCACGTTGCTGGGCTCTTTTCCAGAACCATAGTTCGGGACAGAGCCTCACAACTGGGCCACTTATTTGGGTGAAAATCCCCCTGCCACGTACCAAGGGCCATAGTCCAACGTATATCGGCAGGTGCTCAAGGATGTTGGAAAACTTGAACCTAGAACCGGAGAAATTGATTTTATGCCACGTACATCGAGCCTTGGCTTGAGTATATAGGCATAACTGGATTGGATACAGTTGATCTGGAACTTAGAGTTAGGATTAAGGTCCTACAGCTATTTCAAAATTTGTGCATCTAGAGTCAGCTTTTAGGGAATGCTGTATGTGCATACTTGTTTGTGCAGAATGTGATTGAATATGTTATAGTCATTTCCTTTTATTTTCCATATTTTCCCAATTTTCTAAAATACTGGACTATTTTCTCAAAATTCCCCAATCTATGTCCATGTTTTAAAACCTCGGACGATTTTTCAAATACTTCATTTTCCATTTTTCATCAAACCCTGGACGATTTTCCAAATTTCCCTTAATTTCCTTCAAAACTCCAGGTGATTTCCCATCTTTCCTGTCTTCTGGATCTCAAATTTCCTACTTTATTTTTATCCTGCCTGCATTTTCCTCAAATTTCCTGTATTTCCCCAAGTCTTATTCCAATCTTCCATGTTTTCCAGTCTGATGGCATCCAATCAGCTTGATTCAGTCTTCCCTGAGGGTCACATCTCCTACAAGGTGCGACAAAGTCTTCCAGAACATCGAGTCCTCAGCACCGGATCCTTCTTTCCCCGGTGGTATTATTCATAGTTCAAGAACTTCTCTCGTATGTTTCCGGACCATCTGGGCGAGTGTGGATTGGAACTGGCGTCCGCAGTAGGAAAGCAGACAGTCAACGACAACTTGATTCATGCACTAGCAGAGCGGTGGAATCCGAGCACTTCTACCTTCTGGTTCCCGTGGGGCGAGATGACAATACTGATAGATGAATTTTCAGAGATTATGGGATTGCCCGAGCCAGCCGGTCAGCCTGGAGATCCATTGGAGAAACAATTTCTGATTAATGTTAAGGGTCTGGACCCAAAAGATGCCTTAGCTCGCATGACGGGACGCAAGTCTTGGCCTCTGATTGAAGAAGATGGAAATGAATATGTGGACCTGCTCGAAATCTACAGACAGTATGGGACATTTGTAGAAGTCAGCTCATTGTCCAGGACAGCTCGAGAGAGAATCCAGCACGCGATGGTTCTGTGCACGGTGGGATTAGCCTTCTTTCCTGATGGGCGGAATTATATAGATATCAGAATAGTCCAGCTTCTAAGGAGATGGGGAAGTCGACAGACCAGCCACCTCTCCATAGCCATGGCCGCACTCACCTTTCTATACCGAGGGTTGACTCGCTTTACACTTGGAGATTCTATCTTAGTCGAGGGATGTACATATGCACTTCAATCTTGGTTCCTCCGGCATGTGCCAACTCGAGCCAGCTCATTCAGATACAATGGTGAAAAGCTTCTTCCAGTTGCGCGATACCGGTTCTTGATCGACAACCTTCAGGAAGAAGAAGTCGTATGGGACTACTTTGATCGTCAGGAATCACCTCCCAGATACACTTATGCTTACGGCAAGCACTTCAGACTACTTGGCCCATTTTTCTGCGCATACTATCATCCAGAGCGGTGTGTCAGGCAGTTCTCTCAGAGGCAGAAGCGCGTAGAGATTCGTCCACTTGTTTTCATCGCAAAATTTTTACTTTTGCAAATCAAACTGACCTTTGAAAAAGATTTTGAAAATAACTCGCCTCTGTTTTAAAATGCGGGAAAATTTCGTAGAATGGGACTCGCCTGTCGGTACGAGGTTCAACCGTTCCTGCCACCTTTAACAGGGGTAATTGAACTAAGGATCAATCTTATGCTCTACTCTATTCAACTTGTCTAAATCATATTCTAATTTCTAAATGCACAAAGAATCAGGCATGTGCTATGAATTTTCAGAAAATGCACATTTGAAAACATGATGTTTGCTTTGAATGATTGAAATTTTTAGAAAATGTAAATCTTGGAAAAGATATCACATGAGAAATCGTGAAATGGGATTTGAAATATACTTCTGAGAGAAATAAAAAACGATTTTGAGGAATCCTTGACATTTGGTGAAAATCGATTCTGAGAGACTTGGTTTCTCTTAATTCAAACTTGGAAATTGAAATTCTAACTTAGAAAATTTGAATTTGGAACTTGGGAAATACTTGAAATATCCTTTGAAATTCAATGTCTTTGGGAAAATCGATTTTGCTATAAGACTTAGGAGATTTTAAGAAAATGAACTTCTTTGAATTGAAATTTGAATTGGAATTGGCAAATGCATGAAATGAATGAATATGATTTTGAAGAATTGAGAAATACTTTTTGTATTTTTGCAGTGCATTTTTGAAGTTAGCCTAAGAGTGTAGGCTGAATGTGGCTAATGTGAAGATCATAAATCTAAGCTAAATTATAAAAATAATCCCATGGTGAATTTGTAAAAATATGCATGAATCATCATCCATCACACATTAAAATTATAAAAATAAACTATATGCAATGCAACCTAAGCTAAGCAGGAAATGTAAATTCTTATTCCAAAGTTTAATTACAAATTACATCACTATTGAAATTTAAATACATGAAAAATAAAGTCTTCAATGTACCTGCAAAACTAGAAAACTTGGTTAATGAAAATATGTTGGCTTTTCTAGATTTATCCAGTAATATCTAGAAATTACTGGATTTTGCTAGATATAAGCATTTTTCTTGATTCCCTTAAATAAAAATGATAAAGTATAAAATAAAATGGAATAAATAAGGAAGATAAGATATGGAATTTCGAAATTGGGGTCAAGATGACCAAAATACCCCTAATAACAAGACTATGGCCTTGAAATTAGGTTTTTTTTAGAAAGATATTTGGATAAAATGCAAGTTTTGAAATTTGAATGGAATAAGCTAAGCTAAATATGATGTGACATGATTAAAATATGGAAATTAGGGTTAAGGATTTCGAAATTGAGGTCAAATGACCAAATTTCCCCCGATAGCAAGACTATGGCCTTGAAATCAGGGTTTTCTGAAATAGATTTTGGTAAAAACTTAGGTTTTATGCACTAAATGAAATCAAATGAGCACAAAATTAAACCTAAAGCATCCTAATATGATTATGAACATGATTAAACCCTAAAAATATATGCTTATGCACGAAAATCCAATAATATCACAAATTTTGTGATTTTTGCAGTGTTTTTGGATCTTTCAGGAACCCGGTTTTGCAATTTGCTTAATTCAGCCATCAAATGGATTTCAAAATCCATAAAAATTGGTACCTGCACTTGTTATAACCTAATGTCGAATTGGAATTATAAAAATAATTTTTTGGCATTAAATTAATCCGAAAATTGCATTAAACCCTAAAAATATGCTATTTTGACCTAATTCACCAACCAGTCTCAGTCCAAGACCTGAACCAGGGGTCAAATCTCCATGGAAATTTATGAAATTTTACAGAGCCTAACTAGGAAGGAAAACAGATATTTCCCAATTTACAGATCGGAAACATCATCTCCGGTTAGTGAGAAACCCTTCCAGCAATCTGAGCTAAAATATATCACTCTTAACAGGGATTAAAACAGCTATTCCAGATTGAAAATACAAACATAAATAACAATTCTAAACAAAAGTCTCTGAAATTTTAATGGTGAACAGTAGATAGAAAAATAACAATACTCACGTTTTACAGATCTAAAATCGGATCTGTGGTTTGGGATTTATGACTAACACAAGTCTGATTAGGGTTTTGGTAAACCCTAACGAGTTTTAAAATTAAAAACAAATTCTCTAAAAAGGGAAAAATACTAAACAGTGATAAAAAAATCCAAAAATTTCACAGAAGACAGATATTTTCAATGTAAATCCATAGCATATTACAGATCTAAAATCGGATATAAAATGAGAGAAATATCATAACAGCAAGTTACCTTCTTGATTTTAACCACGATTTTAAAACTTTAAAAACCCGATTTTATGTCTGATTTTTTTGACAGGGTTCCTGAGATCCAAAACCTCTGATTTTTCTACAGTAACTCAATAACTCATGCATGCACCACATATAAAAAAATCAGAAATAAACAATGAGTGCTTCCATCCGAAATAACATCATCTTTACTGTTCTAAACCTAGAACACACAGAAATTTAAGAAACTTAAAAAAAACATGCATTAACTAATGTAAATAAACAAAATAAACCATAAAACAGTAAATAAAAATTATTTCTATGCTATAGAACGTAAAAAAAACATGAATAAACCATGAAAATAAAATAAAAACAGGGAATCAATGGCTGGAATTTGATATCACCTTTAAAACATAGATTTAACCCATTAAAAAGGGCAAATCATATATTTTATTGGTTATTAATGCAAAGAATCATATTAAAATCAATTCTAATGGATTAAAATCGCTGTAAATCACCCAAAACAGGGTTGGATCACCTTCTTGGATCGTTCTTGCTGATTCTTGATGGTTCTTGAGGTTGAATCCATGGTTTAATCCATGAAGATGATGGTACCAATGGCTAAATCATGTTTAAAACAATGAAAAAAATTAAATAAAAACTAAAAATTAGAGAAAATAGTTACCTTGAGGTTGCTGCAATGAAGGAAGGGCTGGAGAGGAGAGAGAAGCTCCAAGAATCCAAAGGAAAGCCAATTGGGAAAATCGACCCCCTATAGCCTTCTATTTATATAAAAAAAATTTAGGTTAAAAATTAAATGTTTTAAAAAAATTGGACTCTTCTAAGGGGGGCGATTTTGGGGTGTAAAGACTATCCTACCCCTAGCCTAAATTATCCTATTTAATACCTAATTAACCCCTAGACTCTCCTAAAAAATCCCCAAATGTAATGCCACTTGGCATTTTCTCACATTGGGTTTTTAAAACTCCTTTAAAAACCTTTAAAAATACTAGTTTTAAAAACTAACTTTCAAAAATGAGTTTTTCAAAATGGTTTTGACTCTTCTAAACCTCTAACACTAACCAAGACATCAACTAACCCTAGTCTAGCCCTGACTTACTCGAATATGGTGCCACCCCGAGTGGGCCCTACTTGAGTTTTTCAAAAAACGATTTTAAAACTTGAAATTGAAGGAGTTTTCAAAAGATTTTCAAAAGTAAACTTAAAATTAGGATTTTTGAAAAGGCATAAGGTCCTAACTGAGTTAGAATTCCTCTGGATATGGTGCCAACTGAGTGGGCCCACATCGAATTTTGAACATTTTTGAAATAACACTGAAAATAGCTTTAAAAAGGGGTTAAAATCAGTATTTGAACTTCAAGATCTTTGAAAATAGGGTCTCAAGCGAACTGGAACTCCAAGTTAGAGTCCTGAACTCTTAGGAATCTGAGATTTTAGATTTTAAAAGCCAAATGAAAGAATTTTCAAAAGATTTTATCAAGAAATGATGAAATAAGTCAGAAAACACAGTCAGGGTTAGACTCCCAACTCGACCGAACTCTAAAATAGAATTCTGAACTAACTGGACTCTGTAAAATGACCTAAATTTCGAAAACAAACGAAAAAGATTAAAAATGGAAGTAAAACAGACTTCAATACAGACTCCTGACCGGATCAGGACTCTGAGACAGAGTCCTGATCGGACTGAAACTTTCAAAATTTTGAGAAATTTGATGAATAGAGGAATTCAGAAGCGACACCACCTCAATGGGTTTCATCTGTAAATTGAAATCGATTAAAATTTGAATTTGAAATGAATCCAGATTGTTTTCTTGAGAAAATATTTCGAAATATAAAGTCCTGGGGTTGGAAAATGACAGAGTATTGAATAAAAACCCAGGTTTTGAAATTGATTTTGAAATAAAAGCTTTAAAATTCAAATATGGATTGAATGTTTTGAAAACAGGAGTGCTGGATCTCGAGAATGAGATGTAATGATCTGCAATGCTATGCAATGACATGCAATGCTATGCAATGACATGCAATGCTATGCAGAATACATGCAATGACATGCAATGATCTGTAATGACTTATGAAATGGACAAACACTAGATGAGGGTGAAAATTTGGGGTGTTTACAGATGCCCCTCTTTGCTGCTAAGCCGGTTGAAAGCCGAGCTTAGTGGCAAAGAAAACACACCAAATTTGGATCATAAAAATGCCTCAGTTAGATGAATCTGACTGGGTATGAAAGAATTAGTTCAAGTGATGATGATAGATATGAAATGAAGAATAAGGAGAAAATTTTACTTTGAAAAGAAGTGAGATTCAGGTTTTGCCCTTAACCTGGATGGGACAGAAAATACCTCGTGTAGAAACGAAGCTCAGGTTTGACCCTTAACCTGACCGGGAAATGAAAATGGAATACCTCATCAAAGGAGGCTCAGGTTTGTACCCTTAACCTGATTGGGTTGAAAATGAAATACCTCATCAAAGGAGGCTCAGGTTTGTACCCTTAACCTAATCGGGTTGAAAATGAAATACCTCATCAAATGAGGCTCAGGTTTGTACCCTTAACCTGATCGGGTTGAAAATGAAATACCTCATCAAATGAGGCTCAGGTTTGTACCCTTAACCTGATCGGGTTGAAAATGAAATACCTCATCAAAGGAGGCTCAGGTTTGTACCCTTAACCTGATTAGGCAGAAAATGAAATACCTCATCAAAGGAGGCTCAGGTTTGTACCCTTAACCTGATCGGGCAGAAAATGAACGGAATCCTCGAAAGAAGAGACCGTGATGGAACCTTCGGATTTCCGCACAATGAATCCGATAGGGGTTTTGCAAAAGGAAGGAAATTGGGGTCCCTAAAGTTTGAAAAGGGATTGATTTTGGGCGCCTCATTGCTGAGACTAATTAACTTTTGAAATTGCCTTTTGCTGGAATTGGTGGCTTAACCTCAAGCCGAAATTGGACTGTCTATGGTGGGACAGTGGGGACACAGGGAAGTGTGCGAATCTGAGAGCCCGTGCGCTCAAATTATACCAAAGAAGGGAAGGAATCTTGAAAACTCCCGTTATCAAGTCCTAAAAGGGATAACAACTGATGTCAGGATGTGCCAAAGATGAACCTCAAGCTCTCGCTTCACGCCAGGATAGCTAGAAAATATTGTCAAAATGTTGAAAATTATTGTTGATTCAAAATAATTGAAAGTGATGCGCATTGTTTTGAAAGTATTTCCTCTTTTCTACCTGAAGTATTACCTCCAACTGAGCTTAACTCCGTAGAATCAAGATTCGAATTCAAATTGCTTGCGATTGGCTTTCTTTCAAGGAAGCTATCAATTTCCTTGATATGGACGAGAAAGAAAATATTCTTGATATTGCGAGAGCTATTGGTGAAAGAATATTGATAAAAGAATTTCACAAATTTAAAGAAAATTCTTGATAAATTTGGCAGTCTGATATCCTGGGATTCTTTTCTCATGATGATCTTTCTGCACTCTTTTTTTTTTTTAGCAGATTGGAGCTCTCTTGGATTTTTCGGGAATTACATCATCCTTCATTCTGGAGATGTCCTGACTTTTCTCTCTTTTTTTCTTAGGAAGGGTACGTCACAAACTCCTTCATCTCAGAGATGTTCCGATCCTTCTTTTCTCTCAGGGATTATCTTGATAGTTATTGGCTCATTGGTTGGAAATCTCTTGATGATAGCTGGAATCAAATATCTTTTAGGGTTTGTCGGTAGGCTCATCACACTCGCCTTCATCTCGACGGTGATCTGAACTTTCCCTGGAAGGATCCGTCACAAACTCCGTCATCTTGGAGATGATCCAAATCTTCTTTGGCCCCGGGGGTCGACTCGATTAATTCGCCTTCATCTTGACGACAATTGAGAGATCCCTTTTGCAGATATTTAATTGCAGCTTAGGTGATTGAGGAGATATGAAAATTGAGTGGATTTTTCTGTATCACCCAGGATATTTCGACTACTTTATTTTTCAAGAATGGTCTTTAAAAATGTGCCATTGACTGCGATCAATATCAATCACTCATGGCTTTGCAACAACATTGAATTCTCTTTGCTGGCCATATCGAGGATTTATTCTTCATCCTTTTGGTTGGCCAATAGAAAGATTTTGAACTTTGAATCCTTTTTCGCGAAAGCATTACCCTTTCAGAAGTAATAATGGAGGTATTCTGAAGTAATAATTTTGTGCAATAAAGATTTTTGAAATCAACAAATATTTAAGGACAAATTGGCAAAAATTTTCTTGAAATCTTTTGTGAAAGCGAGCATTTGAAGCACAACGCAACACATCCATGACAGAAATTCTCTTCTCCTTTCCCCAAAGGAGAAGATTCGGAAATTAAAATTGGAAATTACTCCTCTCTTCCCTGAAGAGGAGGTGTTTGCAAAACGAACTTTTGAAGAGAAATTAAGCTTTCGTCAAAACTTCCTAACATTAGGCTTCTCTTATGGAAAGGGGGCCGGAATTGGTGAGGTTGGTAAATTGGTCATGAAGAAACGAGTTCATCACACTCTCCCTGAAAAAAGGGTCCTTCATGATGAAATGGCCTAGTCTGAAATTATGGGGCCACAAGGAAAGCGAGTCTCCGTCGAGTCTCTCCCTATAAAAGGGTTCCTTGTGTAAAATTTGGAATTTTGTTTTGCAAACGGTTCACAGAGACACGAGTCCCTTCAAACTCTCCCTGAAAAGGGGCGAAGTGAACGAATTGGATAGCATGCGAAAAGAGCGAGCTCCCTCGAACTCTCCCTATACAAAGGGTCTCTCGCAAGAGAAAATGATTGAAATTGGTATTGGGTGGCTCAAAAGGGTCAAATTTTGGAAATTGGAATTTTGAAATTTGATATTTGAAATTGGAAAATTGGAAATTAGAAATTTGGAAATTTGGAAATTGATAATTGGAAATTGGAAATTGAAAATTTGGACATTGGGAATTTGATGAGTGATCAGCACGAGGACTGAACTCAAGAGGTCGACTGACATGACACAAGTGCTCAATTTTGAAAAGATACCTGTATGCATACTGGTTTAAAAATGTACCAGTTTGGATACTGGATTTTGGAAGATTACTAGTACGAGCGCTGGATTTTGAAAGATTTCCAGTACGAGCGTTGGATTTTAAAAGGTTACCAGTACGAGCGCTGGATTTTAAATGGTTACCAGTACGAGCGCTGGATTTTAAATGGTTACCAGTACGAGCGTTGGGTTTTGGAAATTTACCAACACGAACACTGGATTTTGAAAGTTTACCAGCACGAACACTGGATTTTTTAAAGTTTACCAGCACGAACACTGGATTTTTGAAAAATTACCAGCACGAACACTGGATCCTGAAGAATTACTAATTGATTTTGATGGAAAATTTTCAGTCTTCACCCTCACGACAACTCAGACAACTGTCGGGGTCTCAGGATTTATCCCTTATCCTGAATGGGTAATCGATGCTAATGCAAATTGATGCAGACGAATGCGAATGAATGCATGCAAATGCAAATGAATGTAAATGGGTGCACAGGCGTGCACAAGTGCGTGAAATGAGAGATTTGTTTATCCTGCCTGCATACGGAATATTTGTAGATAAAAACAAAATTTTAAAATGCCCCAGTGTAACTGGGAAAAGAATTTTGATCATTATTGAAGAAAATTTGGAAGGATTACAAAGAATAGAGAATTGTTCAAGTATAGAATTTTTTCAAATGTCGAGCATTGATGGGATCTGGTAATTCTATTCCATCAGCATTGATGAGTCGATATGAATTGCGAGGTAGTGCCTCTTTGACAACATAAGGACCTTCCCAATTTGGCGACCATTTGCCACCCGGGCGATGCCTGAGATAAGTTGTTGATCTGAGCACTAGATCATTGACCCGAAATTTTCTCTCAATGACAGATTTTGCATATTGTCGGGCTATCCTCTGGCGATAGGATTGAGCATGCTCTGCTGCTCTGAGGCTTCTTTCATCAAGCAAATCAAGTTGTACCAGTCGTTGTTGCTGATACTGATCAAGAGGTAATTCTAGAAGTGATGCAAATTTCAGAGCAGGTTTCTGAACATGTAGAGGCAGTACTACTTCAGTTCCGTAGACAAGTTCTGACGGAGTAGCATTCGTTGGAGTTCGAATGGTGGTTCTGTATGCCCATAATGCATTATGAATCTTTTCATGCCAGTCACGGCCCGTTTCTAAAGTTCGCTCTAGGATTCGAATCAGAATCTTGTTGGTGGCCTGTGCCTGACCATTCCCTTGAGGATAATAAGGAGCGAAAAAATGATGATGAATTCTGAATTTTGAGCAGAAGGTCCTCATTCTCTCATTCTTGAAATGACTGCCATTATCCGACACAATATCATGCGGTATACCGAAGCGGCAAAGGATATTCTTATGGATGAAAGAAACCACATGCCGACCTTCTACTGTGCGTAGAGTGACTGCTTCTACCCATTTAGTAAAATATTCTGTTGCGGCAAGAAAATATTTATGACCATTGGAGGCTGAAGGAGTGATGGGGCCTACAACATCGAAAGCCCACATGGAAAATGGCCATGGCGAAACAACAGATTGCAAGTATGTCGCTAGCGCATGAATGGAAGGCGCATGAATCTGACATTGAACACACTTCTTTACAAAACGATAGCAATCTTGTTGCATAGTTCTCCAATAATATCCTGCTCGGATGATTTGTTTGACGAGAGTCTGATAGCCAACATGGCCACCGCAAATGCCTTCATGTGCTTCTTGCACGACTTCTTTGGCTTCTTCTTCGTCCAAACATCTGGAATATTCAGAACTGAATCCACGACGATAAAGGACGTCAGCAAGAATAAAATATCGAGCAGACATGCGTTGAATTGCTCGCTGCTCTCTCTTTGATAGTTCTGGAGGAAATTCGCCAGTTTTAATGAAATTTTTGATATCATGATACCAAGGCTTCTTCTTCTGCTCAGCCTGGTTTATCTGCTCTACTGGAACGAAAGCGGGTTGATCAAGTCTGCCAATTTCAAATGAGCGACAAGATTCTCCACTCCTGAAAGACATGATGGATCCCAGATTGGCTAAACTGTCTGCAACTTGATTGAAATCTCTTTTGATATGAAAAAGTTGGAATTCTTCGAATTTGTTGGCAAGAGCTGAGACAATCTTCTGGTAAGGAAGTAGTTTCTGATCTTTCACTTGCCATTCGGCCAGAACTTGATTGACGATTAACAAAGAATCGCCATAAGCATGCACTCTTTTGACATTGAAGTCCTGTAGAATTTTCAAACCTTGTATCAAAGCTTCATACTCAGCCATATTATGAGTGCACTGAAAATCCAGTTTAAGAGAAAAGGGAATCATCTCCTTCTCTAGTGTAATTAGCAGAATTCTGATTCCTATGCCTGCCATATTCTTGGAACCGTCGAAGAATAAATTCCAAATTGGGGATTGTTGAATATTGCAGATCCGCTCATTGGGGAAATCATCCTCAGCTTTAACATCATCTGCTAGAGGAAAATCTGCTAATTGGTCTGCAATTGCTTGGCCTTTGATAGATTGCTGAGAGACATATTGCAAGTCGTATTGCATTAACAGGACTTGCCATTTGGTGATTCGTCCGCTGAGAAATGGTTGTTCAAGAATATACTTGAGAGGATTTAATTTAGATAGAATCTTGACTTCAGACGCCAATAGATAATGTCTCAATTTCTGACACATCCATACCAGAGCTAAACATGTCTTCTCTATCTGAGAGTATTTCTTCTCGTAATCAATAAAGGTCTTGCTCACATAGTAAATGGCATGTTCTATCAAGCTGCCTTCTTCGTATTGTGCCAAGAATCCGCCGCAAGCAACTTGATTAACTGAAATGTATAGCAATAGGGGTTTCCCTAATTCTGGCGGCTTTAAAACAGGAGGATTGAGAAGATATTTCTTGATGCGTTCGAACGATTGCTGACACTCTGGTCCCCATTCAAACTTCACTCCTTTTCTGAGCAAATGATTGAAAGGCTCACATCTCATGGCCAAATTAGAAATGAATCGCCGAATTGATTGCATGCGTCCTTGAAGGCTACGCAATTCTTTGAGATTAGTCGGAGGCGGCATGCCAATGATAGCCTTGGCCTTAGCAGGATCCATCTCTATCCCCTTCTTGCTGACTAAGAAGCCTAGCAACTTGCCAGATTCGACTCCAAAAACACATTTTTGTGGATTGAGTCTTAGCTTGTAAAGAATGAGCCGCTTGAAAACTTGATTGAGAGCTTCGATGTGATCTTCCTCTTCTTTGGATTTTACTAGAATATCATCAACATATGCATCCATGATTTTGTGCATCTGATCATGGAATATAACGGCCATAGCGCGCTGATAAGTGGCTCCAGCATTCTTGAGCCCAAAAGGCATGACTGTATAACAAAAAGTGCCCCATGGCGTGGTAAAGGATGTTTTGGATTGGTCACGAGCGGCCAACTTGATTTGATTATATCCGGAGTATCCGTCCATAAAGGAAAACATAGCATGCCCGGCTGTGCTATCGACTAGGAGATCAATGTTTGGGAGCGGATAGTCATCCTTCGGAGTGACTTTATTGAGATCACGGAAGTCGATATAGATTCGCACTTTCCCATTCTTCTTAGGAACTGCTACTATATTCGCCAACCAATCCGGGTAATCAATTGCTCGAATGAATCCTGCTTTAAGCAGATCCTCAAGTCCTTCCTTGACCTGTTGCTTGATTCGAGGATCCATTTTTCTCAACTTCTGCTTGACTGGTTTCGCCTCAGTCTTCAAAACGAGGCGATGTTCCACCAATTTCGGATCTAAACCTGGCATATCCTCATAAGTCCATGCGAATACTTCTTCATGCTGCTTGAGGAAATTAGTGAGCCTTTCTTTCTCTCCTGGGCTCAAACCACTGCCAATTTTGAGAATTCTAGGATCGTCTTCTGATCCGATATTGATATCCTCAGTCGGATCTTGAACTAAGGATGATGGCTCATCTTGCCTCTGAATCGATGCAAATTCTGGCAGTTCCTAAAGAGCTGAATCGAACTCTGCGGGTTCTTCTGACTGCTTTGCAGTTTGACTACATTCTGTTCTTATTTTGACCTGATGAATTATTGCTGATTTCGAATGAGCTTTTGGATTAAAGACGAGCTTCTTGATAGATCGGGAAGACATTCTGAAAATTGGAGGATAAATTGACTTAGGGAAATTGCTCATCATGAAATAAATTGCTTTTATTGAAAATAATTGGAAAGATAAAAGAGCAAAATGATTTCAATTTTGTGAAGATTTAATACTGAGGAACAAAGAGACAAATGGCACCAAGATAGACAAAGGAAACTGGCAACTTTATTGAAAGATAGAATTAATCAAAATGACAATGATGAAAATGAAATGGGATATCATCCCGATAACAGAATAGAAAAAGAAAGACAAAGGAATTCTTCTAATGTGCTCCCTTAATAAAAACAGTCCCTTTCTGAGACCTTCGACCATTAAAGCCCAATCCGGCTCTTTTAGGGCAGTGATGAGGAATCACTGGTTCAAGACGACCATCTTCATTTTTGCCTAGGCCTCGAAAAGGCTGGTAGCCATGCTTTACTAGTAAATCAAATCCTTTTTTAGACTTCATAAATTGGAAGAATAGGGGATGACCCTTAAGAGTGCTGTAATCAATTCGTCCTCCAATCTTAAAGAACTGTGGACCTCCCCATCGGGTCGCAGCCACTGTATGCTCGGGCTGCTCTGCCGTCTGCATTATTCCTGAATCCTCTTCGAAGCTGACCTCTTCAATACCCCTAATGCTAGGGATATCAGTAGTGAAAGAGGGCCTGGGAACCATGGGCTGTGCTAGCCTCTGCTCCGGATCTTCGCCTAAGACTGTCGTGATCATACCACCTTTTGACCACTTGATGCATTGATGCAGAGTAGACGGTACTGCGTTTGTGTTGTGGATCCATGGTCTCCCGAGAAGTAGATTATAAGTGGGCGGCACATTGACCACGTGAAAGAGAATTGAATGGACCGAGTAGTCAATGAAGATCTCTAGGAATATTTTTCCTTTCGCTGTTTCGCCATGATTGTCAAACCCATAAATGGTGATTGGATCTGGAATGTATTCTTCTTCTTTTATGCCCAAAGCTTTGGCGGTCATTTTCGGACATATATTGAGGCTGCTGCCTCCATCGATCAGCACATGAGGAACTGTCATCCCTCTGGTTCGAACTACAACATACAAGGCATTGTTGTGAAATACATGAGGTTTAGGGAGATCCTCATCGGAGAAAGTAACTGGAGCATTAGTCATGGTCTGATTGACTATATGGGCCATGTCTTCAGGAGTTGTGCTTGGTTTCACCTTGATCTTTTGTAGCAGATCATTCAACACCTGCTGATGCTTGGCGGAGGCTTGAGTTAAGTCCAAAATTGAGACATTTGATAATGCTGTAATAGGCTTTAGAGTTGATGTCTCGCTTTTCTTTGTGGTGGACTTAATGAGATGCTTAGGGAGCCATGGCATACTTTTGGCTACCTCGGGAGATATCCCAGCGGACTTGTCAGACACTTTCAATTTGCCGAAAGCTGAAATAAGGTCCATCTTCTGGGCCTTGGACCGAGCCTGCTGCAATACCAGGACTTGATGCTGAGCTTGCATGTCATTTTCAGAGCATGGCCTGATATGCTCCTGTGGTTGAAACGACTGTTCGGTGATGACTACTGTAGAATGAAGAGGAAATGGCTCTTTTAGAATATTTATATTTTCATCTTCCGCGCCTTCTACCAGAAGATTTTTATCAATAAGGTCCTGAACAATATTCTTCAGAACAAAGCAGTTCTCAGTATTGTGCCCCACTGTTCTGTGGAACTTGCAGAATTGGTCTTTGAATTTTCCCATAGGAACGGGAGGATCGGCCAGCCTTGGCAACTTGACCATCTCTTTGGTCAACATGCACTCGAGCACAGTCTCGAGTGATTGATCTAATGGAGTGAATTTCCTGTCATAGCTCCATCCTTCATGCTTCACTTTTTCTCGGGGTTTTGGTCCCTGCTCCAGCTGAAGCGGCTTATTGAATTGCGGGATCGACTTCCCTTTCTGATCATTCCTGTTTGAACCTCCTGCCCCATAACAGAAGTCTCTATTCTGCCCCTTGCGATGATTCCATTTATTATTATTGACAGAATTAGTAAAGTGAGTCTTCTTCTTTGACTCGTTCTGGCCGCTGTTCTTGGTGAAAGTGAAACCTTCATAGAAGCCATTCTCCAGACTTAATTCGAGCCATTCGGCTCGCTCTGTTAATTCAATAAAGGTTCTGGATGGTGCGGTGGAGATGAGGCCTTTCAGAGGCTGCGAGAAATTGCTTAGAATTAAGGACAAAGCATGCCCTTCTGATATGGGATCTCTCATTTTATTACAAGCTGACCTCCAGCGGTGGATAAAATCTCAGGCCTTTTCATTTTCTCTCTGTTTCAGGCCACAGAGGTGGCTGAGGGTCGGGAGTGCCTCAGCGTTGAATAAAAAGCGCTCAATAAACAAATTGACCACTTTATCAAACTCTTTCAGCTCTATGGGATTAACATGCTCTGAATACCATTTTGCTGCAATACCCTCCAAACTGCGAGGGAAACAAAGAAATAAGGCCCTGTTATTCCTCCTGAACTTGGAACACTCTGCAAAGAAAAGGGCGAGGTGCGCCTTTGGGTCACCCGAACCATCAAACTTAATGAATTTCTTAAGGAGGTTATCGAGATCATCATCCCCATCCAATCCATCATAGAAGTCTTCGCTGGTGAAGATTTTCTTGCCTTTGTCGCGGGCCTGCAGATCCTTAACCATTTTCATCACATCTTTCAGTTGTGACTGCGTAGGGTCGTCAACAGACTGATTCTTGGATTTGTAAGCTGACCCCTGACCCTGAGTCGACCTTCTGAATTCATATTTATTTTCACATTCCTTGTCAGCATCGTCAGCTGATTCTGACTCATCAGATATTTCCTCGTGACGACTCTGCTTTTTGCTGATCTTCACATTCTTGACGGCCTGACCCTTATCTTTCTGTTTAGTTTGAATTTGCTCAGTACTGGCCTCAGCTTGCTCTGCCAGCATCTTGGTCATCATCTTTTTGAACATGATATACATTTGGGGATCGATGCCATCATCCGCCTGCTGACCCTGACTCTGGATTGATCGAGGTGAGTCCATCTCTTCTTCTGAAGCTACTGAATATGCAACACCTTCAACTGATGTGGTTTTCTTTCTGGATCTTGTATTGACCATAGGGTATTGCAAATATTCTCTTGGATGTTGTTGATGCTCTCTGCAGGGCAGAACTGATGGTTAGGCTTTTGAAGGAAATTTGGTTTGGAAGAAAATATTTGTTGAGAATTTTGGTAGACAATTGAAATAATATCCCATTACTAGGGATTGAGTCGTCGCTGGGATTACGACAATTGCGTTGCTATTCTTTGCAAGATAAACAACTGAAAATATGCCTTGTTACCTAAGCGAGGTCGTCAAACCAAAGTGAAATGTAAAAGAATTTTATTGAGGGAAAAAACATGATTTTATCAATAATACACTTGACAGAGGGGAGGGGGACGAACAATTTTCCACCACTCTACAAAATCAGAAGACACACGAGGACCAGGAAAAATAGTAAGACTGACAAAGGAATCCCAACCATGTCTGGCAGAATGGTATGCTCCGGACCACTGATCTGATGCGAGATCGAATTCTGGCAGAACCCCCGCTAGTGGACGAATCTCTACGCGCTTCTGCCTCTGAGAGAACTGCCTGACACACCGCTCGGGATGATAGTATGCGCAGAAGAACGGGCCAAGTAGTCTGAATCGCTTGCCATAAGTATAAGTGTATCTCGGAGGTGATTCCTGACGATCAAAGTAGTCCCATACGACTTCTTCCTCCTGAAGGTTGTTGATCAAGAACCGGTATCGCGCAACTGGAAGAAGCTTCTCTCCATTGTATCTGAATGAACTGGCTTGGACTGGCACATGCCGGAGGAACCAAGACTGCAAGGCATAGGTGCATCCTTCGACTAGAATCGATTCTTCGAGTGCGAAACGAGTCAACCCTCGGTATAGAAAGGCGAGTGCGGCCATGGCTATTGAGAGGCGGTTGGTCTGTCGGCTTCCCCATCTCCTTAGAAGCTGAACTATTCTGATGTCCATGTAATTCCGTCCATCGGAAAAGAAAGCTAATCCCACCGTGCACAGAACCATCGCGTGCTGAATTCTCTCTCGAGCTGTCCTGGACAATGAACTGACTTCCACAAATGCCCCATGCTGTCTGTAGATTTCGAGCAGATCCACATATTCATTTCCATCTTCTTCAATCAGAGGCCAAGACTTGCATCCTGTCATGCGAGCTAAAGCATCTCGGGGATCCAGACCCTTGACATTGATCAAAAACTGTTTCTCTAATGGATCTCCAGGCTGACCGGATGGCTCGGGCAATCCCATAATCTCTGAAAATTCATCTATCAGTACTGTCATCTCGCCCCACGGGAACCAGAAGGTAGAAGTGCTCGGATTCCACCGCTCTGCTAGTGCATGGATCAAGTTGCCGTTGACTGTCTGCTTTCCCACTGCGGACACCAGTTCCAATCCACACTCATCCAGATGGTCCGGAAACATACGAGAGAAGTTTTTGAACCATGAATAATACCACCGGGGAAAGAAGGATCCGGTGCTGAGGACTCGATGTTCGGGAAGACGTTGTCGCACCTCGTAGGAGATGTGACCCTCAGGGAAAACTGAATCAAGCTGACTGGATGCCATCAGAATAGACTGGAAAACATGGAAAATTTGGAATAAGACTTGGAAAATACAGGAATTTTGAGAAAAATGCAGGCAGAATAAAAATAAAGCAGGAAATTCGAGATCCAGAAGACAGGAAAGATGGGAAATCACCTGGAGTTTTGAAGAAAATGGAGGAACTTTATGAAAATCGTCCAGGGTTTAATGAAATATAAAGAAGTACTTTATAAAATGAAGTATTTTGAAAATCGTCCAGGATTTAAAACATGGACAGTACATGGACATGGACTGGGGAATTTTAAAAAAATCATCCAGTATTTTAGAAAATTGGGGAAAATATGGAAAATAAAAGCAGATGACTATAACATATTCAATCACATTCTGCACAAACAAGTATGCACAAACAACATTCTCTAAAAGCTGACTCTAGATGCACAAATTTTGAAATGGCTGTAGGACGTTAATCCTAACTCTAAGGCTCAGATCATCTGTATCCAATCCAGTTATGCCTATATACTCAAGCCAAGGCTCGATGTACGTGGCATAAAATCAATTTCTCCGGTTCTAGGTTCAAGTTTTCCAACATCCTTGAGCACCTGCCGATATACGTTGGACTATGGCCCTTGGTACGTGGCAGGGGGGTTTTCACCCAAATAAGTGGCCCAGTTGTGAGGCTCTGTCCCGAACTATGGTTCTGAAAGAGAGCCCAGCAACGTGAAGACCGGGACAATATAGGTGGGGTGATTTTTGAAAAACATGAGCACATGCAATCAAACAGAAGGCTCTAAGTCCTAAAGAGATAGATTTTTGAAATATTTGAAGAAGCAAACATTGTTTTCATACAATTCCTAAATTGAGGAGTGTTGTATTAGACCTAAGTCTATGTGAGCATGAATAATTCTCCTCAATATGGTCCTACCAAACCATACCTAGTCTATATGCATTCCATGTTAGCTGGGTTCAAGTCTAGGCTCCTAGGTTCACATGATATCATAAAGCAAAGCTGACATTCCATGGAAATCGATTTTGACAAATTGAACTAAGTAGAGCATTAAATTGATCAGGCAAAGACAGGTCCCATCTCGGTCGCCAAACCTGTTTTCATCGCAAAATTTTTACTTTTGCAAATCAAACTGACCTTTGAAAAAGATTTTGAAAATAACTCGCCTCCGTTTTAAAATGCGGGAAAATTCCGTAGAATGGGACTCGCCTGTCAGTACGAGGTTCAACCGTTCCTGCCACCTTTAACAGGGGTAATTGAACCAAGGATCAATCTTATGCTCTACTCTATTCAACTTGTCTAAATCATATTCTAATTTCTAAATGCACAAAGAATCAGGCATGTGCTATGAATTTTCAGAAAATACACATTTGAAAACATGATGTTTGCTTTGAATGATTGAAATTTTTAGAAAATGTAAATCTTGGAAATGATATCACATGAGAAATCGTGAAATGGGATTTGAAATATACTTCTAATAGAAATAAAAATCGATTTTGAGGAATCCTTGACATTTGGTGAAAATCGATTCTGAGAGACTTGGTTTCTCTTAATTCAAACTTGGAAATTGAAATTCTAACTTAGAAAATTTGAATTTGGAACTTGGGAAATACTTGAAATATCCTTTGAAATTCAATGTCTTTGGGAAAATCGATTTTGCTATAAGACTTAGGAGATTTTAAGAAAATGAACTTCTTTGAATTGAAATTTGAATTGGAATTGGCAAATGCATGAAATGAATGAATATAATTTTGAAGAATTGAGAAATACTTTTTGTATTTTTGCAGTGCATTTTTGAAGTTAGCCTAAGAGTGTAGGCTGAATGTGGCTAATGTGAAGATCATAAATCTAAGTATCATTCATATTCTGACTATGGCCATAAATACAAATCCCACCAAGTTTATAAACTTCATAGAAGCTAGTGCATGTGCCATTCGTGTAGACCATGGTGAATTTGTAAAAATATGCATGAATCATCATCCATCACACATTAAAATTATAAAAATAAACTATATGCAATGCAACCTAAGCTAAGCAGGAAATGTAAATTCTTATTCCAAAGTTTAATTACAAATTACATCACTATTGAAATTTAAATACATAAAAAATAAAGTCTTCAATGTACCTGCAAAACTAGAAAACTTGGTTAATGAAAATATGTTGGCTTTTCTAGATTTATCCAGTAATATCTAGAAATTACTGGATTTTGCTAGATATAAGCCTTTTCCTTGATTCCCTTAAATAAAAATGATAAAGTATGAAATAAAATGGAATAAATAAGGAAGATAAGATATGGAATTTCGAAATTGGGGTCAAGATGACCAAAATACCCCTAATAACAAGACTATGGCCTTGAAATTAGGTTTTTTTTAGAAAGATATTTGGATAAAATGCAAGTTTTGAAATTTGAATGGAATAAGATAAGCTAAATATGATGTGACATGATTAAAATTATGGAAATTAGGGTTAAGGATTTCGAAATTGAGGTCAAATGACCAAATTTCCCCCGATAGCAAGACTATGGCCTTGAAATCAGGGTTTTTTGAAATAGATTTTGGTAAAAACTTAGGTTTTATGCACTAAATGAAATCAAATGAGCACAAAATTAAACCTAAAGCATCCTAATATGATTATGAACATGATTAAACCCTAAAAATATATGCTTATGCACGAAAATCCAATAATATCACAAATTTTGTGATTTTTGCAGTGTTTTTGGATCTTTCAGGAACCCGGTTTTGCAATTTGCTTAATTCAGCCATCAAATGGATTCCAAAATCCATAAAAATTGGTACCTACACTTTTTATAACCCTAATGTCGAATTGGAATTATAAAAATAATTTTTTGGCATTAAATTAATCCGAAAATTGCATTAAACCCTAAAAATATGCTATTTTTGACCTAATTCACCAACCAGTCTCAGTCTAAGACCTGAACCAGGGGTCAAATCTCCATGGAAATTTCTGAAATTTTACATAGACTAACTAGGAAAGAAAACAGAATTTCCCAATTTACAGATCGGAAAAATCATCTCCGGTTAGTGAGAAACCCTTCCGGCAATCTGAGCTAAAATATATCACTCTTAACAGGGATTAAAACAGCTATTCCAGATTGAAAATACAAACATAAATAGCAATTCTAAACAAAAGTATCTGAAATTTTAATGGTGAACAGTAAATAGAAAAATAACAATACTCACTTTTTACAGATCTAAAATCGGATCTGTGGTTTGGGATTTATGACTAACAAAAGTCTGATTAGGGTTTTGGTAAACCCTAACGAGTTTTAAAATTAAAAACAGATTCTCTAAAAAGGGAAAAATACTAAACAGTGATCAAAAAATCCGAAAATTTCACAGAAGACATATCTACTCAATGTGAATCCATAGCACTTTACAGATCTAAAATCGGATATAAGATGAGAGAAATATCATAACAGCAAGTTACCTTCTTGATTTTAACCACGATTTTAAAACTTTAAACACCCGATTTGATGTCTGATTTTTTTGACAGGGTTACCGAGATCCAAAACCTCTGATTTTTCTACAGTAACTCAATAACTCATGAATGCACCACATATAAAAAAATCATAAATAAAAAATGAGTGCTTACATCCTAAATAACATCATCTTTACTGTTCTAAACCTAGAACACACAGAAATTTAAGAAACTTAAAAAAAACATGCATTAACTAATGTAAATAAATAAAATAAACCATAAAACAGTAAATAAAAATTATTTCTATGCTATAAAACGTAAAACAAACATGAATAAACCATGAAAATAAAATAAAAACAGGGAATCAATGGCTGGAATTTGATATCACTTTTAAAACATAGATTTAACCCATTAAAAAGGGCAAATCATATATTTTATTGGTTATTAATGCAAAGAATCATATTAAAATCAATTCTAATGGATTAAAATCTCTGTAAATCACCCAAAACAGGGTTGTATCACCTTCTTGGATCGTTCTTGCTGATTCTTGATGGTTCTTGAGGTTGAATCCATGGTTTAATCCATGAAGATGATGGTACCAATGGCTAAATCATGTTTAAAACAATGAAAAAAATTAAATAAAAACTAAAAATTAGAGAAAATAGTTACCTTGAGGTTGATGCAATGGAGGAAGGGCTGGAGAGGAGAGAGAAGCTCCAAGAATCCAAAGGAAATCCAATTGGGAAAATCGACCCCCTATAGCCTTCTATTTATATAAAAAAAATTTAGGTTAAAAATTAAATGTTTTAAAAAAATTGGACTCTTCTAAGGGGGGCGATTTTGGGGTGTAAAGACTATCCTACCCATAGCCTAAATTATCCTATTTAATACCTAATTAACCCCTAGACTCTCCTAAAAAATCCCCAAATGTAATGCCACTTGGCATTTTCTCACATTGGGTTTTTAAAACTCCTTTAAAAACCTTTAAAAATACTAGTTTTAAAAACTAACTTTCAAAAATGAGTTTTTCAAAATGGTTTTGACTCTTCTAAACCTCTAACACTAACCAAGACATCAACTAACCCTAGTCTAGCCCTGACTTACTCGAATATGGCGCCACCCCGAGTGGGCCCTACTTGAGTTTTTCAAAAAGCGATTTTAAAACTTGAAATTGAAGGAGTTTTCAAAAGATTTTCAAAAGTAAACTTAAAATTAGGATTTTTGAAATGGCATAAGGTCCTAACTGAGTTAGAATTCCTCTGGATATGGTGCCAACTGAGTGGGTCCACATCGAATTTTGAATATTTTTGAAATAACACTGAAAATAGCTTTAAAAAGGGGTTAAAATCAGTATTTGAACTTCAAGATCTTTGAAAATAGGGTCTCAAGCGAACTGGAACTCCGAGTTAGAGTCCTAAACTCTTAGGACTCTGAGATTTTAGGTTTTAAAAGCCAAATGAAAGAATTTTCAAAAGATTTTATCAAGAAATAATGAAATAAGTCAGAAAACACAGTCAGAGTTAGACTCCCAACTCGACCGAACTCTAAAATAGAATTCTGAACTAACTGGACTCTGTAAAATGACCTAAATTTCGAAAACAAACGAAAAAGATTAAAAATGGAAGTAAAACAGACTTCAATACAGACTCCTGACCGGATCAGGACTCTGAGACAGAGTCCTGATCGGACTGAAACTTTCAAAATTTTGAGAAATTTGATGAATAGAGGAATTCAGAAGCGACACCACCTCAATGGGTTTCATCTGTAAATTGAAATCGATTAAAATTTGAATTTAAAATGAATCCAGATTGTTTCCTTGAGAAAATATTTCGAAATATAAAGTCCTGGGGTTGGAAAATGACAGAGTATTGAATAAAAACCCAGGTTTTGAAATTGATTTTGAAATAAAAGCTTTAAAATTCAAATCTGGATTGAATGTTTTGAAAACAGGAGTGCTGAATCTCGAGAATGAGATGTAATGACCTGCAATGCTATGCAATGACATGCAATGCTATGCAGAATACATGCAATGACATGCAATGATCTGTAATGACTTATGAAATGGACAAACACTGGATGAGGGTGAAAATTTGGGGTGTTTACACCACTAGCCGGGGTTCTACCAGAATTCGATCTTGCATCAGATCAGTGGTCCGGAGCATACCATTCTGCCAGACATGGCTGGGATTCCTTTGTCAGTCTTACTATTTTTCCTGGTCCTCGTGTATCTTCTGATTATCCGGAGTGGTGGAAAATTGTTTGTCCCCCTCCCCTCTGTCAAGAGTATTATTGATAAAATCATGTTTTTCCCCTCAATAAAATTCCTTTATTCTACATCTCATCTTGGTTTGACGACCTCGCCTAGGTAACAAGGCATATTTCCAGTTGTTTATTTTGCAAAGAATAGCAGCGCAATTGTCGTAATTTCAGCGACGACTCAATCCCTAGTAAATGGGATACTCTTTCAATTGTCTACCAAAATTCTCAACAAATTTTTTCCTCCAACCAAATTTCCTTCAGAAGCCTAACAATCAGTTCTGCCCTGCAGAGAGCACCAGCCACATCCAAGAGAAAATTTGTGATACCCGATGGTTCATACAAGATCCAGAAAGAAAACCACATCAGTTGAAGGCGTCGCGTACTCAGTAGCTTCAGAAGAAGAGATGGACTCACCTCGATCAATCCAGAGTCAGGGCCAGCAGGCGGATGATGGCATCGATCCCCAAATGTACATCATATTCAAAAAAATGATGACCAAGATGCTGGCAGAGCAAGCTGAGGCCAGTACTGAGCAAATTCAGACCAGACAGAAAGATAAGGGTCATGCCGTCAAGAATGTTAAGATCAGCAAAAAGCAGAGTCGTCATGAGGAAATATCTGATGAGTCAGAATCAGCTGACGATGCTGACAAGGAATGTGAAAATAAACATGAATTCAAAAGGTCAACTCGGGGTCGGCTTACAAATCCAAGAATCAGTCTGTTGACGACCCTACTCAGTCACAATTGAAAGATGTGATGAAGATGGTTAAGGATCTTCAAGCTCGTGACAAGGGCAAAAGAGTCTTTACAAGTGAAGACTTCTATGATGCACTGGATGGGGATGATGATCTCGATAACCTCCCCAAGAAATTCATTAAGTTTGATGGTTCGGGTGACCCAAAGTCACACCTCGCCCTTTTCTTTGCAGAGTGTTCCAAGTTCAGGAGGAATAACCGAGCCTTATTTCTTTGTTTCCTTCGCAGTCTGGAGGGTATTGCAGCAAAATGGTATTCAGAGCATATTAATCCCATAGAGCTGAAAGAGTTTGATAAAGTGGTCAATTTGTTTATTGAGCGCTTTTTATTCAATGTTGAAGCACTCCCGACTCTCAGTCATCTCTGTAGTCTGAGGCAGAAGGAAAACGAGAAGGCCAGGGATTTCATTCACAGATGGAGATCCGCTTGCAATAAGATGCGTGAGCCAATAGCAGAAGGACACGCACTATCTTTGATCCTGAGCAACTTCTCGCAACCCCTGAGGGGACTGATTTCTACATCTCCATCGAAGAGCTTCATAGAACTGACAGAACGAGCTGAATGGATTGAGTTGAGTATGGAAAATGGATCTTATGAAGGTTTCATATTCACCAAAAGCAGCAGTCAGCAGAAATCTAACAAGAAAACCCATTTTACCTACTCTACCAGCAACAACAAAAACCATTATAAGGGAAATGTGAAAGATCACAGCTCTGGCCCAGGGGGACCAAACCCCAACAAAAATGAACAAAAAGGTGAGTTGATTCCTCAGTATGATAAGCAACCTCAGCGATCTTTTGAGCAAGGGTCGAGACCTCAAGAAAAGTTGAAGCACGACAACTGGAGTTTTAAACGTGACTTTACTTCCCCTAGATCAACCGCGTGAAGAAATCCTTGAATATATGTTGGCCAAAGAGATGATTAAGCTCCCAAGAGTCGATGATCCTCCTATCACTAGGGGAAGATTTAAAGATCAATTCTGCAAGTTTCATCGGGCCATGGGGCATGATACCGAGTACTGCTTCGTTCTCAGGAATATTATTCAAGACTATATCGATAAAAATATCATTGTGGAAGGCAAAGAAGAAGATAAAGCAACCAGCTCATCAGCCCCTTAAGAGCGACAAGGCCATCACTCTTTCATTCTTGCATTTTGCTTTCGTCATTTTGTATGGATGGCATGGTCTCATCTCTTTCATCAATAAAATTATCAATCTTCCTCATAGTTTGACATCATCTTTTGTATTTCTCCTTCTTTATAAAATGTCTTTTTACAAGGAGTAACCTCTTTCAGAGTGTCTCTCGAATTCATCAAGAAGCACATCGTCAATCTTTCCACTGTTATCTTCAGAGAACATTCCTCAAATATCAATTATTTATCCTTTCATCCAATATCTTACTCCCCCATTACACTGAGGCATTATTTTAAAAAATTGTATTCAAAACATCCTGTATGCAGGCAGGTACAAGCAAATCTCTCATTTTGCACACATGTGTACTCATTTATATCATTTTGCATTTGCATGCATTCATTTGCATTTTTGCATACATCAACTTGCATCAATCCAATACCCATTTAGGATAAGGGATGAATTCTGAGACTTGTGGCATTTGTCTAGGTCAGCGTGAGGGTAAAAGATTGAAAATCTCACATTACAATCATCAAGCGCTTTCTAAACACCAACCTTTTTCAAGTTCGTCCTGCGGGCCGAGTTTTTATCAAAACCATTTTTACCGGTCAACCTTCGGGTGAAGCGAACTTCTTAAATCCAGTTTTCACTGGTCGAACTTCCTGAATCCAGTTTTCACTGGTCAAACTTCCTAAATCCGGTTTTTACTGGTCGAACTTCCTAAATCCGGTTTTTACTGGTCGAACTTCCTAAATCCAGTTTTCGCTGGTCGAACTTCTTAAATCCAGTTTTCACTGGTCGAACTTCCTAAATCCAGTTTTCGCTGGTCGAACTTCTTAAATCCAGTTTTCACTGGACGAACTTCCTAAATCCAGTTTTCACTGGTCAAACTTCCTAAATCTGGTTTTTACTGGTCGAACTTCCTAAATCCGGTTTTTACTGGTCGAACTTCTTGAATCCATTTTTCGCTGGTCGAACTTCTTAAATCCAGTTTTCACTGGTCGAACTTCCTGAATCCAGTATTCATTGGTCAAACTTCCTAAATCCGGTTTTTACTGGTCGAACTTCCTAAATCCGGTTTTCACTGGTCGAACTTCCTGAATCCAGTTTTCGCTGGTCGAACTTCTTAAATCCAGTTTTCACTGGTCGAACTTCCTGAATCCAGTATTCACGGGTCAAACTTCCTAAATCCGGTTTTTACTGGTCGAACTTCCTAAATCCGGTTTTTACTGGTCGAACTTCTTGAATCCAGTTTTCGCTGGTCGAACTTTCTAAATCCGGTTTTTACTGGTCGAACTTCCTAAATCCGGTTTTTACTGGTCGAACTTCCTGAATCTGGTTTTTACTGGTCGATCCCTCTAAATTCAGTATTCACTGGTCAGACTTTTTCAAAGCCCAGCGTTCGTGCGGGTACTTTTTTTTTAAATCCAGTGCTCATGCTGGTATCCTTCCAAAATCTAGTGCTCGTACTGGTAGCCTTTTAAAGTCCAGTGCTCGTACTGGTAACCTTTTTAAATCCAGTGTTCATGCTGGTATCCTTCCAAAATCCAATGCTCGTACTGGTAGCCTTTTAAAGTCCAGTGCTCGTACTGGTAACCTTTTAAAATCCAGTGCTCGTACTGGTAACCTTCCGAAATCCAGCGCTCGTACTGGTAATCTTCCAAAACCCGGTATTCGTACTGGTAATTTTTCAAAACATAATGCTTGTATTGGCACATTTTCAAAATCCGGTGTTTGCACTGGTACACTTTAAAATTCAGTGTCCACTAATTTAGTTTTCCTTCGGGATTCGAGTTCCGACTCGAATCTTCTTTCCTTCTGGTTAACCTAGTTTTCCTTCGGAATTCGAGTTCCGACTCGAATTTCCTTTCCTTTCACACCAGTTTAAGCTTTCCTACGGGATTCAAGTTCCGAATCAAATCCTCTTTCCTTTTGGTTAACCTAGTTTTCCTTTGGGATTCGAGTTCCGACTCGAATTTCTTTTCCTTTTGGTTAACCCAGTTTTCTTTTAGGAATTCGAGTTTCGACTCGAATTTCTTTTCCTTCCAACCGGTTTAGTTTTTCTTTGGGATTCGAGTTCCGACTCGAATTTCTTTTCCTTTTGGTTAACCCAGTTTTCCTTCAGGAATTCGAGTTCCGACTCGGATTTCTTTTCCTTCCAACCAGTTTAGTTTTCCTTTGGGATTCGAGTTTTGACTCGAATTTCCTTTCCTTCTATTTGATCTAATTTTCCTTCAGGAATTCGAGTTTCGACTCGAATTTTTTTTCCTTCCAACCGAGTTCTGACTCGAATCTTCTTTCCTTCTAGTTGATCTAGTTTTCCTTAGGAATTCGAGTTCCGACTCGAATTTCTTTTCCTTCAAACCGGTCTAGTTTTCCTTCAGGATCCGAGTTCCGACTCGAATCTTCTTTCCTTCTAGTTAATCTAGTTTCCTTCGGGATTCGGGTTCCGACTCGAATTTCTTCTCCTTCCAAATTGATCTACCTTTCCTTCAGGATTCGAGTTCCGACTCGGATTTCTTTTCCTTCCATAATGGACCTAGTTTTCCTTCGAAGATTCGGGTTCCGACTCGAGTTTTCTTTTCCTTCAGAGTTGGTCTAGAAAATCCAAGTTCCGACTTAAATTTTCTTTCAAAATCCAATTCATCTAGTTTTCCTTGAAGAATTGAATTCTGATTCGAATCTTCTCTCAAAAACCCAGTTTAGCACCTGGTCCATTCAAAGCTCACAAGTTGGAATCATTCCTTCTTAAACTATGATCCTTAGGTTAAATCCCTATGGAATAGATAGTTCGTAGGTCGAATCCCTACAGAACCCATGTCATTCTCAGTAAACCAATTCACAATTTTGACCTTCGGGTCAATCAATTTCCAATTTTCAAATATCAAATTTCAAAATTCCAATTTCCAAAATTTGACCCTTTTGGTCACCCAATACCCAATTTCAATTATTTTCTCTTGCGAGAGACCCTTTTTATAGGGAGAGTTCGAGGGAGCTCGCTCTTTTCACATGCTATCCAATTCGTTCACTTAGCCCCTTTTCAGGGAGAGTTTGAAGGGACTCGTGTCTTTGTGAACCGTTTGCAAAACAAAATTCCAAATTTCACACAAGGAACCCTTTTTATAGGGATAGACTCGACAGAGACTTGCTTTCCTTGTGGCCCCATGATTTCAGACTAGGCCATTTCATCATGAAGGACCCTCTTTTCAGGGAGAGTGTGATGAACTTGTTCCTTCATGACCAATTTACCAACCTCACCAATTCCGGCCCCCTTTCCATAAGAGAAGCCTAATGTTAGGAAGTTTTGACGAAAGCTTAATTTCTCTTCGAAAGTTCATTTTGCAAACACCTCCTCTTCAGGGAAGAGAGGAGTAATTCCCAATTCCAATTTCTGAATCTTCTCCTTTGGGGAAAGGAGAAGAGAATTCTTGTCATGGATGTGTTGCGTTGTGCTTCAAATGCTCGCTTTCACAAAAGGATTTCAATAAAGTTTTGCCAATTTGTCATTAAATATTTGTTGATTTCAAAAATCTTTATTGCACAAAATTATTACTTCAGAATACCTCCATTATTACTTCCGAAAGGGCAATGCTTTCACGAAAAAGGATTCAAAATTCAAAATCTTTTTATTGGCCAACCAAAAGGATGAAGAATAAATCCACGATATGGCCAGCAAAGAGAATTCAATGTTGTTGCAAAGCCATGAGTGATTGATATTGATCGCAGTTAATGGCACATTTTTAAAGACCATTCTTGAAAAATAAAGCAGTCGAAATATCCTGGGTGATACAAAAAAATCCACTCAATCTCCATATCTCCTCAATCACCTAAGCTGCAATTAAATATCTGCAAAAGGGATCTCTCAATTGTCGTCAAGATGAAGGCGAATTAAGCGAGTCGACCCCCGGGGCCAAAGAAGATTTGGATCATCTCCAAGATGACGGAGTTTGTGACGGATCCTTCCAGCGAAAGTTCAGATCACCGTCGAGATGAAGGCGAGTGTGATGAGCCTACCGACAAACCCTAAAAGATATTTAATTCCAGCTATCATCAAGAGATTCCCAACCAATGATCCAATAACTATCAAGATAATCCCTGAGAGAAAAGAATGATCGGAACATCTCTGAGATGAAGGAGTTTGTGACGTACCCTTCCAAAAAAAAAAAAGAGAGAGACAAGTCAGGACATCTCCAAAATGAAGGATGATGTAATTCCCGAAAAATCCAAGAGAGCTCCAATCTGCTAAAAAAAGAGTGCAGAAAGATCATCATGAGAAAAGAATCTCAGGATATCAGACTGCCAAATCTATCAAGAATTTTCTTTAATTTTGTGAAATTCTTTTATCAATATTCTTTCACCAATAGCCCTCGCAATAGCAAGAATACTTTCTTTCCCGTCCATATCAAGGAAATTGATAGCTTCCTTGAAAGAAAGCCAATCGCAAGCAATTTGAATTTGAATCTTGATTCTACGGAGTTAAGCCCAGTCGGAGGTAATACTTCAGGTAGAAAAGAGGGAATACTTTCAAAACAATGTGCATCATTTTCAATTATTTTGAATCAACAACAATTTTCAACAATTTGACAATATTTTCTAGCTATCCTGGCGTGAAGCGAGAGCTTGAGGTTCATCTTTGGTGCATCCTGACATCAGTTGTTATCCCTTTTAGGACTTGATTACGGGAGTTTTCAAGGTTCCTTCCCTTCTTTGGTATAATCTGAGCGCACGGGCTCTCAGATTCGCACACTTCCCTGTGTCCCCACTATCCCACCATAGACAGTCCAATTTCGGCTTGAGGTTAAGCCACCAATTTTAGCAAAAGGCAATTTCAAAAGTTAATTAGTCTCAGCAATGAGGCGCCCAAAATCAACCCCTTTTCAAACTTTAGGGACCCCAATTTCCTTCCTTTTGCAAAACCCCTATCGGATTCATTGTGCGGAAATCCGAAGGTTTCATCACGGTCTCTTTTTTCGAGGATTCCGTCCATTTTCTGCCCGATCAGAATAAGGGTATAAACCTGAGCCTCATTTGATGAGGTATTTCATTTTCTACCCGATCAGGTTAAGGGTATAAACCTGAGCCTCCTTTGATGAGGTATTTCATTTTATGCCCGATCAGGTTAAGGGTATAAACCTGAGCCTCCTTTGATGAGGTATTTCATTTTATGCCCGATCAGGATAAGGGTATAAACCTGAGCCTCCTTTGATGAGGTATTCCATTTTCTGCCCAATCAGGTTAAGGGTATAAACCTGAGCCTCCTTTGATGAGGTATTCCATTTTCAGCCCAATCAGGTTAAGGGTATAAACTTGAGCCTCATTTGATGAGGTATTCCATTTTCTGCCCGATCAGGTCAAGGGTACAAACCTGAGCTTCACTTTGATGAGGTATTCCATTTTCAGCCCAATCAGGTCAAGGGTACAAACCTGAGCTTCACGTGATGAGGTATTTCATTTCCCAATCAAGTTAAAGGTTAAGTCTGAGCTTCGTTTCTACACGATGTATTTCCCGTCCCATCCAGGTTAAGGGCAAAACCTGAATCTCACTTCTTTTCGAAGTAAAATTTTCTCCTTATTCTTCATTTCATATCTACCATCATCACTTGAACTAATTCTTTCATACCCAGTCAGATTCATCTAACTGGGGCATTTTTATAATCCAAATTTGGTGTGTTTTCTTTGCCACTAAGCTCGGCTTTCAACCGGCTTAGCAGCAAAGAGGGGCATCTGTAAACACCCCAAATTTTCACCCTCATCCAGTGTCATTACAGATCATTGCATGTCATTGCATGCATTCGGCATATCATTTCATCGCATTGCATAGCATTGCATTCCATTACATCTCATTCTCGAGATCCAGCACTCCTGTTTTCAAAACATTCAATCCAGATTTGAATTTTAAAGCTTTTATTTCAAAATCAATTTCAAAACCTGGGTTTTTATTCAACACTCTGTCATTTTCCAACCCCAGGACTTTATATTTCGAAATATTTTCTCAAGGAAACAATCTGGATTCATTTCAAATTCAAATTGTAATCGATTTCAATTCACAGATGAGACCCATTGAGGTGGTGTCGCTTCTGAATTCCTCTATTCATCAAATTTCTCAAATCTTTGAAAGTTTCAGTCCGATCAGGACTCTGTCTTAGAGTCCTGATCCGGTCAGGAGTCTGTTCTGAAGTCTGTTTTACTTCCATTTTCAATCTTTTCCGTTTGTTTTCGAAATTTAGGTCATTTTACAGAGTCCAGTTAGTTCAGGATTCTATTTTAGAGTTCGGTTGAGTTAGGAGTCTAACCCTGACTGTGTTTTCTGACTTATTTCATCATTTCTTGATAAAATCTTTTGGAAAATTCTTTCATTTGGCTTTTAAAATCTAAAATCTCAGAGTCCTAAGAGTTCAGGACTCTAACTCGGAGTTCCAGTTCGCTTGAGACCCTATTTTCAAAGATCTTGAATTTCAAATGTCAATTTTAACCCTTTTTCAAAGCCATTTTCAGTGTTTATTTCAAAATTTCCAAAACTCGATGTGGGCCCACTCAGTTGGCACCATATCCAGAGGAGTTCTAACCTATTTAGGACCCTATGCCATTTCAAAAATTCTAATTTTAAAATTGCTTTTGAAAATCCTTTTGAAAACTCCTTCAATTTCAAGTTTTAAAATCACTTTTTGAAAAAAATCAAGTAGTGCCCACTCGGGGTGGCGCCACATTTGAGAAAGTCAGGGTTAGCTTAGGCTTAGTCAGTGTCTTGGTTAGTTTTAGAAGTTTAGAAGAGTCAAAATCTATTTTGAAAACTCATTTTTAAAGTTTGGTTTTTAAATTATTGTTTTAAAAGTTTTAGTTAAAACTTTAAAAACCCAATGTGAGAAAACGCCAAGTGGCGCCACATTTGGGGGATTCTTAGGTTTAGTTAGGGGTTAATTAGGGATTAATTAGGATAATTTAGGTCAAGGGCATATAGGTAACTCCACCCAAAAATCGCCCCCCCCCTTAGAGAGTCCAAAGTTTTCAAAATTGTTGATTTTTAACCTAAAAATTTTCTATAAAAAGGGGCTATAGGGGGGACAAATTTTCCAGCCACCTTCTATTGGATTCTTGGAGCTTCTCTCTCCTCTCCAGCCTTCCTCCATTGCTGCAACTCCAAGGTAAATAATTTCTTCAATTTTTAATATTTTATTTAGTGTTTTTCATGATTTAAATCTAGATCTAGGCTTGGACACCCCTCCTTATGAAGATCCAACCATGGATTCAACCTTAAGAACCATCAAGAATCAGCAAGAACGATCCAAGAAGGTGATCTAACCCTGTTTTGGATGATTTACAGAGATTTCAATCCATTAGAATTAATTTTAATATGATTCTTTATATTATTAACCAATAAAATAGATGATTTACCCTTTTTAATGGGTTAAATCTATGTTTTAAAGGTGATATCAAATTCCAGCCATTGATTCCCTGTTTTTATTTTATTTTCATGGTTTATTCATGTTTGTTTTACGTTCTATAGCATAGAAATAAGTTTTATTTACTGTTTTATGGTTTATTCTATTTATTTACATTAGTTAATGCATGGTTTTTCAAGTTTCTTAAATTTCTGTGTGTTTTAGGTTTAGAACAGTAAAGATAATGTTATTTTGGGTTGAATTTCTCATTTTTTATTTCTGATTTTTTTATATGTGATGCATGCATGAGTTATTGAGTTATTTTAGAAAAATCAGAGGTTTTGGATCTCGAGAACCCTGTCAAAAAAATCAGACATCAAATCGGGTTTTTAAAGCTTTAAAATCGTGGTTAAAATCAAGAAGGTAACTTTCTGTTATGATATTTCTCTCATCTTATATCCGATTTTAGATCTGTAAAGTGATATGGATTCACATTAAGTAGATCTGTCTTATGTAAAATTTTCAGATTTTTTGATCACATTTAGTATTTTTCCCTTTTTAGAGAATCTATTTTAAATTTAAAACTCGTTAGGGTTTACCAAAACCCTAAAAAGACTTGTGTTAGTCATAAATCCCAAACCACAGATCCGATTCATGATCTGTAAAAAGTGAGTATTGTTATTTTTCTGTCTAATGTTCACCACTAAAATGTAAGAGATTTTTGTTTAGTATTGCTATTTATGTCTGTATTTTCAATCTGGAATAGCTGTTTTAATCCCTGTTAAGAGTGATATATTTTAGTTCAGATTGCCGGATAGGTTTCTCCCTAACCGGAGATGATTTTTCCAATCTGTAAATTGGGAAATCTTTGTTTTTATTCTTAGTTAGTCTCTGTAAATTTTCATAAATTTCCATGGAGATTTGACCCCTGGTTCAGGTCTTGGATTGAAACTGGTTGGTGAATTAGGTCAAAAATAGCATATTTTAGGGTTTAATGCAATTTTTGGATTAATTTAATGTCAAAAAAAATTATTTTTATAATTCCAATTCGACATTAGGGTTATAACAAGTGCAGGTACCAATTTTTATGGATTTTGGAATCCATTTGATGGCTGAATTAAGCAAATTGCAAAACCGGGTTCCTGAAAGATCCAAAAACACTGCTAAAATAGCAGTTTTTGTGATATTATTGGATTTTCGTGCATAAGCATATATTTTTAGGGTTTAATCATGTTCATAATCATATTAGGATGCTTTAGGTTTAATTTTGTGCTCATTTGATTTCATTTAGTGCATAAAACCTAAGTTTTTACCAAAATCTATTTCTAAAAACCCTGATTTCAAGGCCATAGTCTTGCTATCAAGGGCAATTTGGTCATTTGACCTAAATTTCGAAATCTCTAACCCTAATTTCATCATTTCATAGCATATTTGGTTTGAGTTTATTCCATTCAAATTTCAAAACTTGCATTTTATCAAAATATCTTTCTAAAAACCCTAATTTCAAGGCCATAGTCTTGTTATGAGGGGTATTTTGGTCATTTTGACCCCAATTTCGAAATTTCATATCTTCTCTTTCATATTTATTCAATTTTATTTCATACTTTATCATTTTTATTTAAGGGAATCAAGGAAAAGACTTATATCTAGCAAAATCCAATAATTTCCTGATATTGTTGGATAAATCTAGAAAAGCCAACATATTTTCATTAACCAAGTTTTCTAGTTTTGCAGGTACATTGAAGACTTTATTTTTCATGTATTTAAATTTCAATAGTGATGTAACTTGTAATTAAACTTTGGAATACGAATTTACATTTCCTGCTTAGCTTAGGCAGCATTGCATATAGTTTATTTTTTTTAATAATGTTAATGTGTGATGGATGATGATTCATGCATATTCAAACTCACTATGGTCTACACGAATGACACATGCACTAGCTTTTATGAAGTTTATAAACTTGGTGGAATTCATATTTATGGCCATAGTCAGAATATGAATGATACCCAGATTTATGATCTTCACATTAGCCACATTCAGCCTACACTCTTAGGCTAACTTCAAAATGCACTGCATTTCTCAAAAATACAAAAAAAGTATTTCTCAATTCCTCAAATCCATATTCATTCATTTCATGAATTTGCCAAATCCAATTCAAATTCTAAGTCAAGGGAAATTGAATTCCTCAAAATCTCCTAAGTCTTATAGCAAAATCGATTTTCCCAAAAGCATTGAATTTCAAAGAATATTTCAAGTACTTCCCAAGTTCCAAATTCAAATTTTCTAAGTTAGAATTTTAATTTCAAAGTTTGAATTCAGAGAAACCAAGTCTCAGAATCGATTTTCACCAAATGTCAAGGATTTCTCAAAATCGATTTTTATTCCCATTTCACGATTTCTCATGTGATATCATTTCCAAGATTTACATTTTCTAAATATTTCAATCATTCAAAGCAAACATCATGTTTTCAAAATGTGCATTTTCTGAAAATTCATAGCACATGCCTGATTCTATGTGCATTTAGAAATTAGAATATGATTTAGACAAGTTGAATAGAGTATAGCATAAGATTGATCCTTGGTTCAATTACCCCTGTTAAAGGTGGCAGGAACGGTTGAACCTCGTACCGACAGGCGAGTCCCATTCTACGGAATTTTCCCGCATTTTTAAACGGAGGCGAGTTATTTTCAAAATCTTTTTCAAAGGTCAGTTTGACTCACAAAAAGTTAAAAATTTTGCGATGATAACACTAGGACAGAGTCCAGGCTCCTAAGGTTTGCATGGAAATGAAGCTGACATTTGTAGAATAAAGACTTAGATAATATCAAAGCAAAGCAAAAGGCACAATTTCGACCGGACGGAGACGGGTCCCATCACGGTCGCCAACTTCTGTGATCATCACAAAATTTCTCCTCTCTTGTGTTTCTCTCTCTTCATTCTCTTTTCCTTTCTAGCCTCTATTTCCTCCTTTTTGAAGGGAGAAAAATAAAAGATAGAAAAGAAGAGAGAAGAGAAAAGAAAAGAAGAGGAAAGAGAAACTCTTTTGCGAAGGTCTCACTTGACCTTAATTATGAAAATATTTAGAAAAATAACTCGCCTCCGTTATGAAAATATTGCAGGACAAATTGGGAGATGGGGCTCGCTCGTCAGAACGAGGTTCGACCGTTCCTGGTGCCTTTACCAGAGGTAATCAAACCAAGGATCGAATTTATGCCTTTTTGCTTTGCCTAAATATTATCTAAGAATTTATTCTAAGTCTAAAATGCACAGAGAATCATGCTTGTGCAATGCAAATATAGCAATTTATGCTTTTGAGAAAATACTTTTGGAAATCTGGGATTTTTGAAGTGATTCAAAAATGAATGTGATAATGGAAATGAAGAAATGCTTTTTGAATAGTTGAATCTAACTTAGAACTTGAGATAAATCTGAAAAAATGTTTGAAGTTCTAAATCTTTGAAATAATCAGAGTTAAGGAAAATAAATCTTGAATTGAAAAGAATGATTTGAGGATGAAGTTTCAGGATCAGAAATGGACTTTAAATTTTAATTTTGAACCTGAGATCTGAAGTGGAATTGAATTCCATATTTAAAGTTTGAAATCAGGATGGAATTTGGATTTGAGAAATCCAAATGGAATTTAAAAATAGAAATGGATTTAAGAGGCCCGGATGGGATCTGAAAATGGAATTGAATTTGAAATATGGAAATCAAGATAGATTTGGATTTGAAATCTGGCATCCTAAATGGAATTTGGATCCGAAGTCTGAGATCCAAAACAAAGTTGAATTCTGGAATCCTAAATGGAATTGGATCTGAAATATGAGATCCAAAATGAAGTTGAATTCTAGAATCCTAAATGGAATTTGGATCTGAAGTCTGAGATCCAAAAGGAAGTTGAAATCTAGAATCTTAGATGGAATTGGATATGAAGTCTGGGATCCAAAATGGAGATTGGATTTGGAAAGTGTATTTCATTCTTTAATTGAATTGAAATAAGATTGAAAATATAATACATCCCTGACTATGGTCATTAAATGTATTATATAATAATCATATTTGAATTCATGTGAAGAATAAAACATATTTTTGGTACTTTTATAGAGTTTAAAATGAAATTAACTCTCAATATATCCTGACTATGGCCATTGATATATATTTTGAGCTAATTTTAAATTAAACTCTAATAAAAGAAAAAAATATTTGAAAATATTATGATTTTTTGAAGAGGGATCCAGTGTGGATCCAGTGTTATTCCATAAAAGATGAAAATCCTAAGCTTTGTTCACATTCTGGCTATGGCCATTGATGCAAATCATCAACTTAGGATTTAATCACCTCCTATTAGAATGGTGCATGTGCCATTCGTGTTCCCATCATGTGAAATTTTGAGATGAATCGGAAAATATGAAACAAGTATTAGTTACATGCTCATACATTCTAATCTAGTGCAGGAAATGTAAATTTCTCATTAATATCTAAGTTGTTACAATCCTTGAGTTTGAAATTTGAAGTAATAACATCTCTAATCTAAGAAAGCAATACAAGTTTCCCATGACTTCCCTACAAAGAAATGAGTTAGCACAATATAGAAGAAAATGCTTCATTGAAAGCAAAATTGCATGTGATTGTATTGATCCTAATGCAAGGTGCTATGCTCATGCTGAGAAAGGTATATACAATGGGTGAAGTTAAGAGCCAGGATGGTTCAAGATGAACCATCGTGAAATGTAATGGCCATAATAGCTCGTGATGAACTACTATGGAAATGAAAGATCATAGCGGCTTCTTGTGAACCAAAAAAAAATGTTGAATGTAACTATAATAATTCTTGATGAACTACGATAGTAAAGAAGGATTACAATGGTTCTATGTGAACCATCGTAAATATATATATATATATATATATATATATATATATATATATATATATATATATATATATATATATATATATATAGTGGTTCTTGACGAGCTACTATAGCAAAGGCTGATCATAATGGTTCCTTGTGAATTATTATAAGAAAATGAATGATAGTTATGATGATTCTAGATGAATGATCATAACAAAGAAAAAGCCACAGTGGTTCCTTGTGAATCACCGCAAAAGAATGACATTTATGGTAGTTCTGGATGAACTACCATAACAGTGGAAAAGCCACAGTGGTTCCTTGTGAACCACTGTAAAAGAAAAGACAGATATGGTAGTCCTGGCTGAACTTTCATAACAGTGGAAAAGTCACGGTGGTTCCTTGTGAACCACTGTAAAAGAAATGACAATTATGGTAGTCCTTGATGAACTACCATAACAGTGGAAAAGCCAAGGAACCACTATAAAAGAATAAACTGCCATAACAGTGGAAAAACCACAGTGGTTCCTTGTGAACCACTGTAAAAGAAATGACTGTTATGGTAGTCCTGGATGAACTACCGTAACAGTGGAAAAGCCACAGTGTTTCTTGGTGAACCACTTTGAGAGAATAAAGAAAGAAAAGATGTTAATGCAGGTGTAACATGGGTATAGCAAAGGTGAAATGCAACAAACAGTGCATGCCCTGTAGGTGTAATAGGCAGCTGGACAGTATTGCAGGATGTATGAAACATGGCATATGCTTGGAAATGATATAAGTCAAGTAGGTAAATGGCACATCTAGACTGAAGCTATAGTAACATATGCATAATTTATGGCATGGAAACAGATGCATAATTTATGGCATGAAAACATATGCATAACTTATGGCGTAAAACAAATGCATAACTTCTGGCATAGAAACAGATGCATAACTTATGGCCTAAAACAGGTGCATAACTCAAGGTACTCCTATGTGCAGGGGATAATGTTAATGTGCAGGTGAAGATGAGTGAATGAATATGCAATAGAGAGTGTAAGCAAATGTGCAATAGAAAGTGTAAGCAAATGTACAGGTTGATGCATAGCATAGTGTGCAAAATACACAGATATACAGAGTGGTGCAGTGAATGTATGAAAATGCAACATCGCAAGAGGTAAATGTGAAAAGCAAGCTACTGTAAGATATACAACATAGTGAAGAGTTAAAAACTATTATAAGAGAATATACAGTGAGCACAAGAAGGTGGAACTATAGATGCTTTCAGTAAGGAATTCATAAAATCTTCTCTAGAGACTGTTCCTAGAAGAACCACCTTTACCTAATTCTTGGAACGATTTCCCCCTTTTTTTTTTGACTTTTCTTGAAAGGGGTTTCTTCTTAAGGGCCAAATCTTCAGATGACAATACATACAAATGGTGTGTAAATTTTCAACTCTGGTTTCATAGGCACCCCCTTACCTCCATTGTGCCAAGGTACACAACTGAAGCCATCAATGACTGAAATGAAAGAGAGAATACAGATGCCGCGGCAAGGAATCTAGGATTTTCATTCTTCAATGCTGACAAATCTTTGCTCGAGCTATCATGGTGTAGTCGACCCATCTCAAATGCTTCTTGACTTTGCTTCTACAGTAAAACACACAGTAACCTCATAGTGGGGATGCCATTTTTATTGCAAAGTCATTAGGGATTTCAAATCATTGGAGTGCAGGGCAGCTTCCTGATGGGGGTGGCTGTGATTGAATGGAATAGTAGTCACTATTCATTTTCAAGGTCCAAAGACAATGGCAACAACAACTGAGGCAAGACAAACGAGAAGCTGCCATCAATGATAATCCTACCATTGACATCTCGTTATAATCTTTATATTAGAACTCGTATGCTGACAGTGAGATACATGATAAGTATATTGGCCAAGGTGACAGCTATACAGAATATAATTCTCAAAACCTACAAATTAATCTGAGACAAGAATTGAATGTTGAGAGGTTTAAAACTATCATGCTTCGACAGGTGATCATGCATAATATTTGCATTTTATTAATCATTATTTATGCATGATCCGTGTTAAAAATCGCTCTAAAAACCCATTTTTATTGTTAATTCTGAGAAATCGCATTGAATCAAATTTTATCAGAAAATCGAGTTTTCAACGCTTTCTCTACGGTTTTAGTATTTTTATTAGATTTAGATTTTCTTAATGGTAGTTTAGTTAGCTTAGGTTTGTATTAGCTAATTTGTAATTTTTAATTAGTTTAGGAAGTTTTCTTTTTAGACAATAAAATAGGTTTTACTAAAGTGGGTCTTTTTGAAAATTATTGAAAACTGTTGGACTTGTGTTGAAAAATTTGCTTTAATCTAATATTATATTATAAATAGTATACTAAAGCAAAGGAGAGACGTTTTTCCCTGGTTGGAGTTCACGCCTCTCTCTCTCTCTCTCTCTCTCAAAACCGGCTTCCTTTCTTCTTCCTCTCCTTCTTCTTCCACTTCTTCCGTTTCCTTGTCTTCTTGCTATTAACTGCTTCATCGCTGGCTACCTCATCATCTTCAACTAGAAAAGTGCAGCTGCAGCCCAGGGATCAACCGTTCTTCTCTCAACCCTTCTAGCGAATCACTCGGTAACCCTATTCGTCTCTCCCATCTTTGTGGATTTGAGCTTCATCATATGGATATTTCTTTACGTTTTGCATGAGCATTGCATAAAGTATATTTTGTATTCTTTTGGTTGTCATTACAACTAATTAGATTAGTAGTTTTCAACCTTTGCAAAAAAAAAAAAAAAAAAAGAAAAAAATTTGTAGTATCGGTTTTGACGTTAAATTGTGAGGCTGTGTAGTTTGTTCCACGTTTTGTTAATGTGGCTGTCGGTTGTTTGATTGCTGGTAGTTAGTATTATTGAGTATTGGTTAGGTTAGAGTATAGTTTCAGCATCACATAGTGTGTTGAATTAGGCATAGTATTTTCTTTGTTGATTGTCATCTATTTTTTTTTTTGAATAGTGGTTAAAAAAATAATATTAAGTTCACATCATTTTTTTTTCTGTTTTGAATTAGCTAGTGTCAGTTGTTACCTAATACCTTTTATGCATTAGTACAGTAGTCGTTCTTTCTTTGGTGCATCATTTTAGTAGTTTATTGCATTAGCTGTTTGGAATTTAAGTTTCATTAGTTGTTTATGCCTAACGTTATGTCATTTTATTTCACCAGTAGGTTATTAGCTCTTAGTTATTAGTTGTTGATTTCTGCAGTATTTATTTCATTAGCCGTGGGGTACTTCATTAGTAATTGTTTGTTTTGGTTATTCATTACATGGGTCATTGATTGCATTATTCCATGGTTGCATTGATTTCATTAGTTTGAGTGCATTAGGCATATGTTTTAGTTATTTATTTCATTAGTTTATGTCACGTTATTTGTTTTAGAATTTTATTTCATATGTGATTCAGCCATCTTAATTCATGTTGCTTAGTTTAGTTGATTCAACATAGGGTGATTAATTTGTTTTAGCTTAGCCATGCTTAATTAGATTTTTCGTATTATAGTGCCGTTCACGTTCTTCTCTGCATTAGAAATCATTAATTTGCTTTGAGTCTATGCTATCGGTAGTTAGATCATAGTTGTTTACTCTAGATTCACGGGTGGTGTTTATAGTTTTATTTTAGTTTCTAAGTTGTTACAACAGATTGCTAGTTAGTTATACTAATTCATCTTGTAGTGGTTTGCTAGAGTTAGTTGAGATCTGTTTTTAGTATTTTTAATCTTAGAATTGTTTTACTTCTATTTGTACTGCTGCGTTTTGTATTGTTGTTTTGCAGGAAAGCGTTTGGACGTGCGAGAGAAGTGATCTCAAGCCTCTGAAGATTCCTCAGTCCCTCAGGAAGGGCCCCTCAGAAAAGCCAAAGTTCAAGAAAACATACATTACCTCAAGAAGGGATAGGAAGCCTCAAGCACTGAAGACTTGCTTTTCTTTTTAGATTAGGATTTTATTTCATTTAATTCAATTCATTTGGGTTTGTAATAAGGCACTTTAATTATTTGTTTAAGCACTCTGCGTAGGATAGTACTCTTTAGATAGTCATTCATTTATTTAATTCTTTTTCTTTATTTTGGCAATAAAGAGTAGTGTAGTTGTGTGTTTGAATAAGAGTATTTCCCGTTCCCTGAGTTCGACCCGGACTCCACCACTCGTGCGAGCCGGTTTTTATATTTTTGGTGTCTGGCTTTCACTGGATTTTCATTAAAAATATTGTTTTAAAAAGGGTTTTCATAAAATTCACACCAAATTTTGGCGTCGTTGCCGGAGAACAGCGAAATACTAGTATTCACTTTATTGCCTTGTGTTTGTTCTCGTATTTATAGGTTGTTAGTTTAATTCAGTTCTTTAATTAGGATTATTTAGTTTGCTTTTCGCATTTAGGCTTAGAACCACGTGTGTGCATACCGTAGAGACAAGCTTACTTTTCTGCACAGCTCACCCATTAGGATCTCCTTAGAAGTGACTGTGTACGATTGGTACCGTGCACATAGATTTCATTTTCGTAAATTCTCTACTGAGTGCAACTGCATGGTGCTTGTTTATTTCTTGTTTTCAGTAATTGTTTTTGTTACTCGCTTTGTGGTTTGTGTGGTTTGGCCGCTAGCGCGTTAGTGAGGTAGAAAAACCCAATTTAGGATGGTTGCTGCACCGGTCTACCCTTTGGTGCATGCACGAGCAACGTTCGCGTGAACCTGAGCTTGCCGAATTTGTTGAGGATCCCGAATCTTTCTTTAGGAGAGCCCATCAATCCAGCCCCATGGCTGAAGATCAACAATTGATCCATCCTCTTAGGGAGTACTTCATGCCCAACACATACACTCCTGCCTCCTGCATCACAAGACCTCATGTGAGAGCGAACCATTTTGAAATCAAGGCCAGTGTCATCCAGATGTTACCCTCCTTTTATGGCCTTAGCAACGAAGACCCATACCGTCATCTCGACAAATTTCTCGAGATCTGCTCTACGGTGCGGATCAACAATTTTGGAGATAACGCATTAAGGTTGACGTTATTCCCCTTCTCCCTTAAGGATAAAGCCAAGCATTGGCTGAAAGCCCTCGATACAGTTCAAATTACCACTTGGGAACATATGCAAAGGGAGTTTTTAAAGAAATACTTCCCAATTGGTAAGACGAACCAGTATCGAAAAGCCATCACTAGCTTTTCACAGATTGAGAGAGAAATGTTTCATGAAACGTGGGAGAGGATGAAAGATCTTCTCCGCAAGTGTCCCCACCACCAGGTGCCCCGCTGGCAACTGGTGCAATATTTTTATGATGGTCTCACTGAGAAGAACCATCAAATGGTTGACGCTGCCTGTGGGGGCACTTTTATGCTCAAAAGTGAAGATGAAGCATGGGCCCTTTTTGAGACCTTGAGCGAGAACTCCATGCACCTTGCTTCTGCTTCACGATCTGAGAGGGCCACACCTGTGCAAGATGGCGCAAAGAAGGCTGGTATATTCGAGATAGGGATGCACCTTGAGTTGCAAAACAAGGTCGACCAGTTGTCCCAGAAATTGGATCAGTTGTTGTCGGGTCCCTCTCCAGTCCTACAGGTGTGTGCGTTGTGTGGTAGCCCTGCACACCATGTTGTTGATTGCCTTGTTGCGCCACAGTACCCTGAGTTTGTCCAGGAGCAAGCTCAGATGGCGCAGAGTTTCGCTAGGCCCGCACCCAATCCATATTCCAGTACATATAACCCGGGCTAGCAGAACCATCCTAATTTTTCATGGAGAAATCCACAAGCCCAACCTCCCAACCCTTCCCAAAGCCAACCTAGGCAAGGCGGTTATGCGCCTGGATTTCAGAGAACTAGCTACCCTTCAGCTCAACCTACTTATAATCAACCCCAGTCTCAGGAGCCTTCGTCCAGCCAGTCCTTTGAGGACAAGATGCTGCAAGCCTTCTCGGATATCAAGGCAAATCTGAGCTCCCATACACATTCTATTGCGAAGCTTGAGACGCAAATAGGACAACTCGCCGAGGCGCTTAGCAGGCGGAGTGAGGGGGCTTTACCTAGCCAACCGGTGGTGAACCCTAGGGGTAAGGAGCCGATGCATGGCCTGCACATGACAGATGCCCATCAAGAGCAGGCTCAAGCGGTAATCACCCTTAGGAATGGGAAGCAATACCAGGCGAGGGAGGCTGCAGAAGAAAGAGAGAGAACGAGTGAGAAGCAGCCTGTCTCCACCGTCCCACCTCAGGAAAGCGAGAGAGCTCTAACATCTGAGCCTTCAAAGTCCTATATTCCCAAAGCCCCCTTTCCTGAGGCGTTAGAGAGGCCGAAGTCATTAGGCAAGCATGGAGTAAACATGCAGGAGATGCTTGAGATATTCAAGCACGTCCAGATAAACCTCCCCTTGCTTGATGCCATTCAGCAAGTCCCTGCATATGCAAAGTTCCTAAAGGAGCGTTGTACGCAGAAAAGAAAGTTGAAGTCACAAGTGCCGAAGAAGATATACTTGACTGAGCAGGTGAGTGCGGTGTTGCAACACCAAACCCCACCAAAGCTTAAGGACCCAGGGACTCTAATTATTTCGTGTGTCATAGGAGACATCACTGTCGAGCGTGCATTGCTCGACCTTGGGGCAAGTGTCAATATCTTGCCGGGTTTCTTTTATGACAAATTTGGATTAAAGGAGATGAAGCCAACACCTATGACCATGCAACTTGCAGATAGATCAATCAAGGTCCCGCGAGGGATTTTGGATGATGTTCGAGTCAAGGTAGAGGACTTCTACTTCCCTGTTGACTTTATCATTTTAGATATGGAGGGAGTTAATGATATGCGACAGACCCCCATCATTCTTGGATGCCCCTTTCTGGCCACTGCCAATGCGTGCATTAATTGTCGCACAGGCGCGATGGATGTCTCATTTGGCAACAGGAAGATGAGGCTGAACATTTTTCATGCGGCGATGGGACCTGCCGGTGATGAGGCTTCTTTCGAGGTCGACTTCATTCAGGACCTGGTAGAAGCAGAGCATACATGGTTATTGAGTGATCCACCTCAAGAGGAGGTTGATGAATCACTCGAAGAAGATTGCCATGGGTCGATAGAGAGTCAGACAGGTGATCTGAGTTGGACCTGGCACTTCGAGCCGCTTCCTGAATTGGCAGAAAAGCCGGCCCGACCATCCATAGAGAGTCCGCCTGAGCTTGAGTTGAAGCCCTTACCGGCCTCACTCAAGTATGCCTTCCTAGGCAAGGATCAGACTCTCCCCGTCATTATTTCCGCAGACCTGGCTGACACACAGGAGTGTCAGCTGTTACAGGTCTTGCATGAGCATAAAGAGGCGATTGGATGGTCGGTAGCAGATCTGAAGGGGATAGACCCCTCCTTTTGCATGCATCGGATTATCATGGATGAGGGGGCTAAACCCTCAAGAGAGGCGCAAAGGAGACTAAATCCCCATATGAAGGAGGTGGTAAAGAAGGAGGTAGTCAAATGGTTGGATGCTGGGATCATTTATCCCATCTCCGACAGTCAGTGGGTGAGCCCTACCCATGTTGTCCCCAAGAATTCTGGGCTCACTGTAGAGATGAATGAAAAAGGAGAAAGTGTCCCCATGAGGACTACCACGGGATGGCGAGTATGCATAGATTATAGAAAGTTGAACAGTGCCACTAGGAAGGATCACTTCCCTCTGTCGTTCATCGACCAGATCTTGGAGAAACTCGCCGGCCAGCAATATTTTTGTTTCCTGGATGGTTATTCAGGATACAACCAGGTGGCCGTTCATCCCGAGGACCAATAGAAGACGACGTTCACCTGTCCATATGGCACTTTTGCTTATAGGAGAATGCCGTTTGGGCTCTGCAATGCCCTGGCAACATTTCAGCGGTGCATGATGGCGATCTTCTCGCATATGATGGATGATGTCCTTGAGATTTTCATGGATGATTTTTCAGTCTATGGCTCTTCATTTGACGATTGTCTTCAAAAGTTATCTCGTGTGCTTCAGCGTTGTAGGGAGACAAATCTGGTTCTTAGTTGGGAAAAGAGTCACTTCATGGTGAGACAAGGGATTGTTCTTGGACATATTGTGTCTGAGAAAGGAATCGAGGTTGATAAGGCCAAAGTGGAGACCATTGCTAGATTAGCTCCACCGACCTCTGTGCGGTAGGTGCGATCATTTCTAGGGCACGCAGGTTTTTATAGAAGGTTCATTAAGGATTTTAGCCAGATTTCTCGACCGTTGTGCAACCTACTATCAAAAGATCAGCCGTTTATGTTTGATGATGCCTGTCTAAAGACATTCTTAGCCCTGAAGGAGGCTCTGACTACTGCTCCTATTCTTCGATCTCCTGAGTGGTGAGTGCCATTTGAGATTATGTGTGATGCGTCAGATTACGCGGTTGGAGCGATTCTCGGTCAGAAGATTGACCGACGATCTCATGTGATTTATTATGCTAGTAGGACCCTCTCTGATGCGCAAATGCATTATACCACCACAGAGAAGGAATTACTAGCCGTAGTTTTTGCTCTTGAGAAGTTTCGCTCATATTTGTTAGGCTCCAAGGTCATCATTTACTCAGATCATGCAGCATTGCAATATTTAATGAGTAAAAAGGATGCCAAACCACGTCTCATTCGATGGATCCTTCTGTTACAAGAATTTGATATCGAGATTCGAGATAAGAGTGAATGTGAGAATCTTGTAGCAGATCATTTATCCAGACTGACAGTGGAGACATCCACTGATCAGGGGCAGATTGATGATTCATTTCCGGATAAGCAGATCTTTAATGTCAAGCATCTGCCTTGGTTTGCGCATATAATCAACTTTTTGGTGACTGGAGAATACTCTGCGCACTGGAACCGCAATGAGAGAGATCAATTTTTCTCGCAGGTAAAGCACTATTTTTGGGATGAACCAGAGTTGTTTCGATTATGCCCAGATCAGATGATTCGAAGGTGTGTTCCTGAGGAGGAGTATGACTCCATTCTATCATTTTGTCATTCCTTGGCTTGTGGAGGCCATTTTTCTAGTCGAAAGACCGCCGCGAAGGTCCTCCAGTCAGGATTTTGGTGGCCGACACTGCATAGAGATGCCCATGATTTTTGTAGGAGGTGCTTGCGCTGTCAGCAGACGGGACGCATCGCCAAGCGTGATATGATGCCCCTCCTTCCTATTTTGATTGTTGAGATTTTTGATGTGTGGGGCATTGATTTTATGGGTCCTTTCCCGCCTTCGTTCAGATTTATTTATATTCTAGTGGCGGTTGATTATGTCTCAAAATGGGTCGAGGCCGTGGCCACCCGAACCAATGATCATAAGGAGGTGCTTCGATTTATCAAGCACAACATTTTTAGTCGGTTCAGAGTCCCTAGAGCGATCATTAGTGATGGTGGTATGCACTTTTGTAATGTACAAGTAGCTTCCTTACTTAGGAAATACTCGGTACATCATCGGATTGCCACACCGTACCACCCACAGACTAGTGGCCAAGTCGAGGTCTCCAATAGGGAGATCAAGCGGATTCTTGAAAAAACAGTCCGGCCAGACCGCAAGGACTGGTCTCAGCGCCTTGATGATGCCCTTTGATCCTATAGGACTGCTTTCAAGACTCTGATTGGCATGTCCCCATACCGATTGGTTTTTGGGAAACCATGCCACCTTCCTGTTGAATTGGAGCATAGGGCATATTGGGCTATCAAGAAGTTCAATTTTGATCTAGCCCAAGCTGGCGCTGAGAGGAAGTTGCAGTTGAGTGAGCTTGAGGAGTTGCGCAATGAAGCCTACGAGAGTGCCAAAATATACAAGGCTCGAACGAAGCATTTCCATGATCAACATATTGTGAGGAAGCAGTTCGAGCCTGGTCAAAAGGTGTGGCTTTATCATTCACGTCTCCATCTTTTTCCAGGGAAGCTGAAGTCCAGATGGGATGCACCATTCATAGTCCATAGAGTTTTTCCACATGGAGTTGTAGATCTTTTGGACCCTCGAACGGGTAGCATTTTCAAAGTTAATGGGCAGCGACTAAAGCCCTACATTTCTAATATGGTGGTGCAGCAAGACATTGAGGCTATTAACCTCGTGGATGCATGAGGGGGAGCACAGGTTTGTATGTTGTATTGTTAGTAGGATCTAGTAAATATCATAGATGGTTTTTCGTTATTTTGCTTTGCTTTCTTGTATCTCATGAGCATATTGTTAGATCAGGTATTCATTCTTGTGCATTCATAGGACATGCATCCATATGTCAGGTGACTTCTACTCTTTTCTTCCGATTATCTTGTTTTCATATGCAGTCCCTTAGTTTCATATAAGCATGGGGGAGTGCCACTGAGAACAGTGTCATTTAAGCATGGGGGAGGGTGTAGTTTGCACACCCAATTTTTTCATGTCTTTGTACTTGCATTTTTATGTCAACTCATAGAAATTAGGCTTTTAGGGAATGAGTTTGAACTTATATGACTGCTTTGCAACATCTAACGTTTTTAGAGAATTTTTAAGCCCCACGAAAAACTTTTTCTAACACGAATCTAGAAAACCATGGCTATTTATGTGGATTTCAAAGAAATGATTATAGATGCATGTTAGAGTTTATTTTGAATCACAAGTATGGATATACACAGTTTTATTTTTTTGAAAAACTAAGCAAATGAACAATATTGCATTTAAGAGCTCAAAAAGTGAAACGAGCATACGTTTAGTTGTTTGATATCTTCGTACTCCCTAATAGCTGGGCTTAGACACAAGTTGAAGTGTTTGAGTCCATGTTGAAAAGGATAACGAAGGAAGTCAATTCTTTGTCTACGTTGATATATGTGGCCTATTTTGTTCGAGCAAGTACAGCCTGAGGGGTGTTTACACCTGGTGCCCTAAAGCCATCTGGTTTGGGAGCCACCGGCCCGAAAGCTCGTTACATGGACTTTATAGAGAGCCTAATAGATATTGACATTGCACATGACAGAGAAGTAGACTATACGTAAACTATAGAAAATTGAAGGTCTAGTGACTCGAGCAATTAAGTCTGAGGGATACTTTGTATCTGGTGCCCTAAGGTCGTTTGGCCTGGGAGTCACTGACCCAAAGCTCGTTACACGGGTCACAGAAATTGGAAATTGGGTATAGTGCTCAGAAAAAAAAAATTGATTGAAAAATGTGGAAAATTGAAAATCAAGAAAGAGAAAAGAGCGTAAAAGAGAAAAGTTCATTGCTTAAAAGCAAATATTGAGAAAACCTGTGTAGAACACATATGAGTGAGGATAAGTAAATAATGATATGTATGTATTTGAATTTCTAAGGATGAAACATAAATGATTATGCTATTTAGAAAAGTGAAAGAAAATATTTTATTCTGTGGTGGCAAGTAGAAGACTCTAATCCTGTTTTGATGATGCAATGGCATGAAATATTTGTGGAAATGAACTCCTTAACTGCCTAATGCTTTGTGTTTTAAAATGCTTATGCATACTTGACACATATGTTTGTGGGTAGCATCACTGCAAACCCTCACGAGACCTTACTCGTCCACTGGGGTAACTCAGGGGTTGAAAGGGCTTGTTGCATATGCTAAATGCAACCGTGATTCCTACAAAAGTGAGTTAGGTTTTTATTGTGTCTAGTTTAGTATTTTTGCTTTTGCTTCAGTTTGCTTGAGGACTAGCAAACGATAAGCATGGGAGTATTTGATCATGCATAATATTTGCATTTTATTAATCATTATTTATGCATGATCCGTGTTAAAAATCGCTCTAAAAACCCATTTTTATTGTTAATTCTGAGAAATCGCATTGAATCAAATTTTATCAGAAAATCGAGTTTTCAACGCTTTCTCTACGGTTTTAGTATTTTTATTAGATTTAGATTTTCCTAATGGTAGTTTAGTTAGCTTAGGTTTGTATTAGCTAATTTGTAATTTTTAATTAGTTTAGGAAGTTTTCTTTTTAGACAATAAAATAGGTTTTACTAAAGTGGGTCTTTTTGAAAATTATTGAAAACTGTTGGACTTGTGTTGAAAAATTTGCTTTAACCTAATATTATATTATAAATAGTATACTAAAGCAAAGGAGAGATGTTTTTCCCTGGTTGGAGTTCACGCCTCTCTCTCTCTCAAAACCGGCTTCCTTTCTTCTTCCTCTCCTTCTTCTTCCACTTCTTTCGTTTCCTTGTCTTCTTGCTATTAACTGCTTCATCGCTGGCTACCTCATCATCTTCAACAGAAAAGTGCAGCTGCAGCCCAGGGATCAACCGTTCTTCTCTCAACCCTTCTAGCGAATCACTCGGTAACCCTATTCGTCTCTCCCATCTTTGTGGATTTGAGCTTCATCATATGGATATTTCTTTACGTTTTGCATGAGCATTGCATAAAGTATATTTTGTATTCTTTTGGTTGTCATTACAACTAATTAGATTAGTAGTTTTCAACCTTTGCAAAAAAAAAAAAAAAAAAAAGAAAAAGAAAAAAATTTGTAGTATCGGTTTTGACGTTAAATTGTGAGGCTGTGTAGTTTGTTCCACGTTTTGTTAATGTGGCTGTCGGTTGTTTGATTGCTGGTAGTTAGTATTATTGAGTATTGGTTAGGTTAGAGTATAGTTTCAGCATCACATAGTGTGTTGAATTAGGCATAGTATTTTCTTTGTTGATTGTCATCTATTTTTTTTTTTTGAATAGTGGTTAAAAAAATAATATTAAGTTCACATCATTTTTTTTTCTGTTTTGAATTAGCTAGTGTCAGTTGTTACCTAATACCTTTTATGCATTAGTACAGTAGTCGTTCTTTCTTTGGTGCATCATTTTAGTAGTTTATTGCATTAGCTGTTTGGAATTTAAGTTTCATTAGTTGTTTATGCCTAACGTTATGTCATTTTATTTCACCAGTAGGTTATTAGCTCTTAGTTATTAGTTGTTGATTTCTGCAGTATTTATTTCATTAGCCGTGGGGTACTTCATTAGTAATTGTTTGTTTTGGTTATTCATTACATGGGTCATTGATTGCATTATTCCATGGTTGCATTGATTTAATTAGTTTGAGTGCATTAGGCATATGTTTTAGTTATTTATTTCATTAGTTTATGTCACGTTATTTGTTTTAGAATTTTATTTCATATGTGATTCAGCCATCTTAATTCATGTTGCTTAGTTTAGTTGATTCAACATAGGGTGATTAATTTGTTTTAGCTTAGCCATGCTTAATTAGATTTTTCGTATTATAGTGTCGTTCACGTTCTTCTCTACATTAGAAATCATTAATTTGCTTTGAGTCTATGCTATCGATAGTTAGATCATAGTTGTTTACTCTAGATTCACGGGTGGTGTTTATAGTTTTATTTTAGTTTCTAAGTTGTTACAACAGATTGCTAGTTAGTTATACTAATTCGTCTTGTAGTGGTTTGCTAGAGTTAGTTTAGATCTGTTTTTAGTATTTTTAATCTTAGAATTGTTTTACTTCTATTTGTACTGCTGCGTTTTGTATTGTTGTTTTGCAGGAAAGCGTTTGGACGTGCGAGAGAAGTGATCTCAAGCCTCTGAAGATTCCTCAGTCCCTCAGGAAGGGCCCCTCAGAAAAGCCAAAGTTCAAGAAAACATACATTACCTCAAGAAGGGATAGGAAGCCTCAAGCACTGAAGACTTGCTTTTCTTTGTAGATTAGGATTTTATTTCATTTAATTCAATTCATTTGGGTTTGTAATAAGGCTCTTTAATTATTTGTTTAAGCACTCTGCGTAGGATAGTACTCTTTAGATAGTCATTCATTTATTTAATTCTTTTTCTTTATTTTGGCAATAAAGAGTAGTGTAGTTGTGTGTTTGAATAAGAGTATTTTCCGTTCCCTGAGTTCGACCCGGACTCCACCACTCGTGCGAGCCAGTTTTTATATTTTTGGTGTCTGGCTTTCACTAGATTTTCATTAAAAATATTGTTTTAAAAAGGGTTTTCATAAAATTCACACCAACAGGGTAAGCAACGCCCAGAAATTTTCTCACCTTAGCAGGGAGATCATTATTGCCTTAACAGAAAACAAAATCAGCCTATATGATCGATAAGAACAGTAAATCAATGTAGGCATGATCCATGGGTGCCTGTGATCTGTCTATTGGTGATGCATATGATGTATGTAGATGGTACAGGGAACAGTGTCTACTGCAAAATGTAAAGCTAAAATGTAAAAAAAAAGAAAAATGGATGCGCAAATCTAGAATACATGAATGTAATGGAGGTACAGATTATGATGCTGAAAAGAAAAAAAAAACACAGTATATAGATGCTGGAACATTCAACATGATAATATTCTAAATATATGGATGAAGATGTTCTAAGCAAGATGATCTGGAACAAACGGATATGAACCAGTGCAAAAGAGGCATGAATGGTCATTACACATAATTGATGAAAATACAGAAGATCGAATACAGGAATGAGTTATAACTAAAGTGCGGATGAGTCAAAGTGGAGGATGCAAATCAAAATGACCAATATTATAAATAGGAAAAATGACAGAGGAAACAACTAAATTAATGAACCGTGAAATCTAAAAAATGCATGGAATGCTTCAGCAGAAATACAAGGGTGTTGTTAATGATGAAAACGAGACTTCGGAAATCTAAAAATATCAAACAGAGTGCGGAAATGATGTTTTAAACAAGAACACAACAAAATGAAAACAATGAATTGAGCATTAAAAAATCAAACACACTAAAAAAAAATCGAAGTAGAGAAACGAGTGTTCAGGAAGCTGGAATATCACTTGAGGTAAATCAAATATCCGACTTTAGATCAACTTTTTACCTTTTTGCAGTGAATCAGAAACCCAATATACATTCCACAACAGCTTTAACCAATACCTTGCAATAGTATCATCAAATGATAATAAAGACTTGATAATGAATCAATATACTTCCATCATGAAAAACCCTTCTAGCATAGGGACTTACAGATCTAATCTAGGACAGTTCGTCGGCTAACAGTCCACAAAACAGAGATTGGTTATGCTGGGATTGATTTGGTGAATCCATGATGAAATACAGAAATCGCGATCCTGCTAGGTTAGTGCTGAAAATATAATGCCCTACTGAGACATTGGCGCTCATTCCAAAGGGTTCTGGACTTGATTTGGTGCCCTTTATATGGGGTAAATAAAAAAAATGGAATGTATGATGAATGGCTACATGGATAGTGGCTCAGAACAGCCGTGTGCGATGAAGCACGCAAGCAAAACATCACGAACGAAAAGAGGAAGGAAATACCATCGATGGTTGTCAAAACAAGACATCAAATATCAACATATATTTAAAGCAAAACAGGAAATCTAAACCAAAAATCAAAGAGGAAAACAGGATCTAATTTGAGAAAAATGAAGTTATGGCTATCCAGATTAGTTGTCGATCCAAATGGAAACAAAAATTTAAAGTTTTAGCAGAAGATCAAACAAACTTGGGTTCGATTACCGATGGATGATCATCACAGGGATTAATTATCAAAATGAAATTGAGAATCACCGAGATTTGTAATGGGAAAAGGGAATCAACACAAAACAGGGTATAAAATGGAATCATAATATGCAGAACCATCGAAATTTGATACTGAAGGAAGGGAAAACAAAATTTAAATGACAAAGAAAAAGGAAATGTCGGAATCAATCTATTCCATTGCTGTCGCACAGAGATGGGTCGAGATTTGCACAAGCAAATCGACACCACCAATGGTGCATCAAACAGGAAAACAAAGAGGAAAACCAAAAAAAAAAAAAGAAGAAGAAGAGAACTTACCCGGTTTGCAGAGATTCTGAAAGAAGAAGAAGCTTCTTCTGTGGCCTTGAGGGGAAGAATTCAGAGGGAAAGGGGGGGGTTGAGTGGAAGAGGTCGGGTAAAGGGGTAGAAGATGGATGCTCGATATGAAGAAGTGGATGGGAGAGACAGAGAAAATGGATGGATTCGACTCCTCAAAAACAAGGAGAAAAGGATGGGATCCTTGAGAACGAGGAGGGTGCGAATGTAAAGCACGGTCGATGTATGAAAAAGAGAGTTGCGGGGGTGAAGAAGCGGTGGGTCGAGGGTTTCCCCTTTGCCCATTTTTAAAGAAGGGGAGGAAGAATCCAGAATGGGTCAATGTTGTTGGGGATCGATGATGGTAGAAGAAGTAGGTCAATCGATGGGCGATGGAGGAGAGAGAGAGAGGGAGAGAGGCGTTGGCCTGGCCATCCGATTTCTTGCAAAGGGTTCTCAAAGAGAAACCCTAAAAAAGATTTGCAACGGGCCCCTTTTATTTTCAAGATTTTACAAAGAGGGGGTCCTTAACAAAAAAGTGCTTTCACAAAACTTGATTTTCAAAAAAAGTGTTTTTGAAAGGCCATTTTTGTGCTTTCTTTTTCGATTTTCTTAGTTTTTTGTTCTTTTCTTGAAATTTTCTACATTTTTTTGTATTTTTGCAATAAAACTCTAAAAACTAAGGAATTTAAACTAATTTTGCAAAATTTTCAAAAATATTTATAAAAGGTTTTTTTTGAAAGTTCAAGGTTATCTTCCAGAATTTTATTCAGAAAATGGGTTTGGATCCAAGGTATTTGAGAAAATATTCGAGTTTTGGGTCTCGAATCGAGGAATATAGGGTAATGTATCCAAACGGATGTCGGATGAACTGTCTGAGCTTTTCAAAAGTTATTTTGGTAATTTTGAGAATTTGGTTTAAAAATTGGATAACGAAGCTCAAAATTAGATTTTGATAATGGATCCGGATCCGAAATCGAGTCAGATATAAAATGAATTTGATTTCAGTAAAATTTGAGAAATAAGCTGGAATTTAGATTTAAAACTGACTCAATTACATAGAAAATGGAGTTAGAGGCAAAAAGGGAATATTTACAATATTTTAAAAAATTTGGGGTGTTCACACTTCATCCTCTAGGTTGACCAACAGAAAAAGCTTGAATTCAGTTCCTTCTTCGCAAAAGTCTTGCTCTTTTGGAAATAATACTAAAGGTAGTTTGAGGAAATTCTTTATGTGATGAAAGCTTTGAGATCAACAATGACTTTTGATAGCAAATTGAAAAAATATTCTTGAAATCCTTGATGAATGCAATTGCTCGACATCGAATTGACACGTCCGTGACAAAATTCTCCTCTCTTTTTCCCCAAAAAGAGAGACTCAGGCTTAGCCCTTACCCGAATGGGAAGTTGGAAATACTTCTCTCTTCCCCAAGGAGGAGGTGTTTGCAAAACGGAACTTTCAAAGAGAAATTAAGTTTTCGTCAAAACTTCCTATCTCTAGGCTTCTCTTATGGAAAGGCGGCCGAAAACAAAGTTGAAAAAGTATCACAGAGAAACGAGTCCATCACACTCTCTCTAGAAGAGGGTCCTCTGTGAAGAGGTTGGCCAAAGATGAGAAAAACGGGGGCCACAAAAGAAACGAGTTTCCGTCGAAACTCTCCCTGGAAAAAGGGTTCTTTTGTGTAAAGTTGGTTGTTGTTTTGCAAACTGTTCGCGAAGAAAATGAGTCCCTTTAAACTCTCCCTGAAAATGGGTTCTTGCGAACGAAAGATGGTTGCATGCGAAAGGAATGAGCTCTCTCAAACTCTGCCAAAAGAGGGTCCTTCGCAAGAGAAAAAAATTGATTTTTGATAGATTGGTAACCCGAAGGTTGAGATTGATAACTTAGAGCTTGAATTGTTGATGATTGGTTAGTACAAAGACTAAACCTGGAGGGCTAACTGATCAGTCAGCCAGACACTAGCACGAGCATTAGATGTACCAGTACGAGCACTGGATTTTGAAGATGTACTAGTACGAGCACTAGGTTTTGAAAAACACACCAGTACGAGAATTGGATTTCGAAAATGCACATCAGTACGAGCACTGGATTTTTTGAAAATATGCACCAATACGAGCACTGGATTTTTGAAAATGCACCAGTATGAGCACTGGGTTTTAAAAATCTACCAGTACGAGCACTATATTTTTGAAAATGCACCAATACGAGCACTGGGTTTTCGAAAATGCACCAGTACGAGCACTGGATTTTGAAAAATGCACCAGTACGAGCACTGGGTTTTAAAATGGAGACCGACACTCTCGAGATATTTGGAAATCGAAGCGGGAATGATTGCCGGTGTTTCAGGATTGTCCCTTATCGTGAAGGGGAAGTTCAGGTTTATCCCTTAACCTGAAAGGGGATAATAATAAGATTTATAACATTTAATAAAATTGATGAAAATTTGATGAAACTTGATAAAGTTTGATATAATTTGATAGTAAATTGATGTGAAAATTGAAAAACGAATAAAATGGATAAAACTAATAAAGATAACAAGATTGGCTGAAAATTTGATAAGATTTTGAGGGAAAAGAGTTTGTCTGATCCTGCCTGCATATGGGATGTTTAAAGTGAGAGGAGAATTTTATTTGAAAAGACAGGTGAAAAATCATTTTTGGGAAGGAAATCAACCGCAAGAAGAATGATCAACGCGAGAGCTGATCTTTGAAAGGGAATCAACACGAGAGATCATCATGAGAGTCAATTTTTGAAGGCAATGGTTTAAAAACCTACTTTTTGAAAAAGAAGATCAACAACAGGTTTAATGGTTCGAAACCAATTTTGGAAAATAAGATCAACACAAGGGTTGATTTTTGAAGACAGTGGTTCGAAACAAGATCAACACAAGGGTTGATTTGAAGATAATGGTTCAAAACCATTTTTAGAAAAGAAAATCAACATAAGGGTTGATTTTTTGAAGATGATGATTCGAAACCAGTTTTGGAAAAGAAAATCAACACAAGGGTTGATTTTTTTGAAGATAATGGTTCGAAACTAGTTTTGGAAAAGAAAATCAACACAAGGGTTGATTTTTGAAGATAATGACTTGAAACCAACTTTGGAAAAGAAAATCAACACAAGGGTTGATTTTTTAAGATAATGGTTTGAAACCAATTTTGGAATAGAAGATCAACACAAGGGTTGATCTTGAAGAAAATGGTTTGAAGTCAGTTTTGGAAAATAAGACCAACACAAGGGCTGGTTTTCGAAAAAGATTGGACCAAAATATTGAACCCTTGGCGATCATAACAAAGACTTTGCAGAAAATTTTCAAAATTTCATGATTTTGAAAAACCCTCATAGGTAATATCATTTCTCTCATGAACGATGTCGGGATCGTCCCTCTTTCTGAGAAGAATAGGAATTTAATGCGGTTTAATAGAAGCCGATGGCGGAGAATATTTTTTGAAATGAAAATATAATTTTCCAAAAATAAATGCCCCTGTGTGGCAAAGGAAAGAAGTATTTGATATCAAAAATATGAAGAAAATTGACATTTCATTGATAAGCAAAACTGATAACAAAGACTGAAATATTTACAAGTACTTTGACCAAAAGGTCACAAAATACTGGGCTGACTGACCCTTACAAGGTGACTGGCAAAAGGGGAGGAAAGCAGAAAATTCTGGCATGATCAATCTTTTGAGTAGTCTGAGAAAGGCTTGGTCATGATGGCCAACTCATCTTCCTCTTTGTCTTCAACAAGGAGACTCTTGTCGATGCAATCCTGAACAATATTTTTGAAGACGAAGCAGTGATCGGTGTCATGCCCCACTGCTTGATGGAACTTGCAGAACTGATTCATGAACCTTCCCATGACTGTGGGAGGATTCGTGGCCTTTGAGAGTTTCACCAATCCCTTGGTAAGCATGAATTCAAGGGCTTCTTCGAGCGATTGTTTCAGAGGAGTGAACACACGATCATTACTCCAACCTTCGCGCTTTATCTTTTCCTTTTGCGGAAAGTTAGACTGAGACGGCTTGTCATTCTGCTTGGAAGACTTTTCCCCTTGAGCTGCACTGTGGTTCTGGCCGCTTTTGTTGTCATTTTTGTTTCTTCTGCTGCTGTCATGATCATGGCCGAAGGTATCAGCTGCGCGAGTGAATGGTGCCTTTTTTTTCTGGTCTTGGATATTCTTGACCAGAGGCATGCCCTCGTAGAGCCCATTTTCCATTCCTGACTCGAGCCATTCGGCTCGCTGTGAGCACCCCAAATTTTTCAAAAGTTTGTAAATATTCTCCTTTTGCCCTTTATCTTCATTTTCTGGGTAATTGAGTCACTTTTAAATATAAATCCCATTTTATTTCTCAAGTTTTCTGAAATTAAATTCATTTTGTATATCTGACTCAATTTCAGATCCGGATCCAGATAAAAGATCCAAATCTTGAGCTTCGTTATCCAATTTTTAAATCAAATTCTCAAAATTTCCAAAACAACTTTTTGAAAGGCTTGGACAGTCCATCCGGCATCCGTTTGGATCCATCGCGTTATATTCCTCGATTCGAGGTTTAAGACTCAAATATTTTCTCAAAAATTGGGTCCAAACCCATCCTTCTGAAGAAATTTTCCCGAAATGGCCTAGAATTCTCGGAAAAACACTTTTGTAAATATTTCTCAGAAAAATACAAAAAAAAATAGTGTTTAATCTTTGTTTTCCCGTAAAACTTTAGGATTTTATTTCAAAAAATACAAAAAAATATAAAAATACCGAGAAAAGAACAAAAAAAATATATAATAAATGAAGGAAATTGCAAAAAAATGGTTTTTGGAAACCCGTTTTAGAAAAAAACTTTTTAAAGAGGCCCTTTTGTGGAAAACCTTATGTTTAAGAGTCGAGTTAGGGTTTTGAAAACCCTAACTCTCGCCTTCTCCCCTCCACTTCCCCTCCAGAAGCTTCTTCCTTCTCCTCCATCGCCCTCCCAAAGCTTCTTTCCCCATCTTCAGCCCTCCATCACTAACAACTCCACCTTCTCCCCATCCTCAACCTTTGATTTTTAACGGCCTCTCTTCTCCACCCTCAACCCTTGATCTCCAACAGCTCGACCCCTCTGGATTCGGCTCCTTCTTCTTTAAGAAGGGGTCGCATGTGCCTCTTTAGTCCACCGCGTTCCACCCCACCATACACATCTTCTTCTTCTCCCCTTTCATTCTTCTCTGGATTCTGGTGGTTTTCTCCTTCGATCAGCTGAAGGAAGCCCATCAACCTTCACGCCAAGGCTAAGGTAAGCGACACTCCCCTTTCTTTTCCAATTTTGTTTTCTTCTTCCATCTTATTTTCTGATTTTCCTTTAATTAAAACACACATGTAGAATTGATCTGTTTGCAACAAGATCGACCTACATACGTGCAACAACAATGAAACACTTGCGTTCCAACACTTTCTTTCCAATTTATTTATAATTTTCTTTTTATTTATTTTATTCTGATCCGTGTCTTTTTTTTTTTTTTCTTCTTTCCACCTTGATTGTAGTTGGCATTCAGATTTCTTTTCTGATTCTGATTTCTTGTTTTTCATTTTGATTGTCTCTTAACTTTGACGATTCATTTCTATTGTTTTCATCCCCATTTTCAGATGACGTCGGATTCCCAATTTACATTCAATTTCCTGTTCTAGTTACAGTTGATTTTTCCCTTTTGAATTCGTTTTGTTCCTTTCCTTTTAATTTCGTTTTGTTAGTCGTAATTAGTGGTTCTTCCACTTTTTGATTTTCGGTTTAGGTTTTCTTTTTGGCTTCGCTCTTTTGGTTTTACTTTGATTCTCTCTTTCTTATTTCAGTTACCGTATCACATTTGATTCTCAATCCCTTTCTGCTAACCAGTTTATGATCGGATCATTTTTTTTATTGTTGAATCTTTGCTTTGATTTTCCATCAAACTGAATTTCTTGTTCTGTATGGATAACCTATTATATTACATAAAGGTGTTTAGTTATCGCACTATTCATTGGGATTTCCCTTTTGCGTGTTGTGGCATTTGTGTATCACATTCCATCTTCGATTTATGATCCATCATATCGATCTTTGCTCCTCTATATTCTGCCTTAGGTCAGTATCCTATTCTTTTGCGTTTCAATACAAATTTGTTTATTCCTGTTTCCATTTACCAATAGGATATACATAGAGGGTCAACACCTCCATGTGTTTTTGATCTGGTTAGATAACCAGTTGATAAAACCTGTATAGGCATTCATGGGTTCACCATAAGAAGGCTATTCATCCCAATCGATCTTGAAAATAGCTGCAATCAAACCACGACAAAATCCGACCTCTTACCCTCACATTCAAACCTATTACATTTCATACATATTAATATAAACGTCTTTTGCAATGATGTGGGTTCCCTCAATAACGGATACTTGGCTCTTTCACTAAAGATGCCCCATCAGAAACACTTGGGAGAGAAGTAGATTTTCTTTGGTGTTTTGTTAAAATTGCAGGTAGAAGAAAAGAGGATATATGGCAGAAATATGAAATACAGAAATTCCCCTCTTTGTATTTCAGTCCAGGTACGTCAGGACTGGTTTGAAGAAGTTAGGTTTGCTTCAAGGTAAGGCAGCACAAACATCTGTTATTGTGAATTCCATTTATGTTTGGGTTGCAAGGAGAAAGCTCAGACTACTATCCCCTTTGCCATCAACAAATTTGCGTAGAACTCTCAGAAATTCTTATTATTAACCATGTTTTGCAGGTTGCCCTGTATTCCTACAGGATTCATCTTATTAAGGCATACTATCAGCAGTTTATTCAAGGCTTCTGACAGCGGAAAGAGAGGATCAGGAAGGTCACACCCTCTGCTGTGGGTATCAGGTTTATCCAGAAACACCAATAAAGGTTCAGGGCATCAGCAGGGAATATCAATACATAACAGCTGGCTTCTTCATCATCATGCAATGGGTTCTGTAAACTTTTGCTCAGACGATTTATGAGGGAGTAACCCAGAGATTATGAATCTTCCTCAGAGTAATGATTTACTTGAGTGTGCAGGAATTATTAGAATGCCATGTTCGCCGGAATGCTATGTACCCTCCGTCCCATCAGCAGTTGGGTGGGCATACGTTACGTTCGGGATGTAAATCAAGGATGCACAACAAACATTTACTATACAGGTCCGAATTTGAAGAAGGTGGCAGTTCTGCTTGAATGGCCTTGTAGACACCACCCCTTTTTTTTGAGAGGTATGGGAAAATCTTCAATCCCCATATGTTTGGTCTTCCCACCATAGTTTCCTGTGATCAGGAGCTTAATTTCTTCATACTGCAAAATAAAGAGGGGTTGTTTGAGTATAGCTATCCCAAGCCCATTCATGGTATCCTTGGAAAAAATTTCCATGCTTGTAGTTGTTGGGGACATACGCAAGAGAGAGGCTTAGCCCTCAATTTAGTTACCACTTCCAAATCAAAGCTAGATTATTTGTATTATATTGAAGGGTATACCACTACTCTAATGGAAATATAGGAGATGAATGAGAAGATTGTTTTTTTTTTGTGATAAGGTCAAAACGGTATGATACTTCTGATCAATCTTTTTTTTTTTACTTGCTATGCTTGTGTCTTAATTTTTCTTTAGCTAATCTGCTGCTAAAAATTTCCTGTTATGATTTGTCAAAAGTCATTCAGATTACAAATTCAAGGTTATAATGAGCCAAAAATTTTAGTTTGAAACCAGATAAGGCACTGAAGGTAATGATCTTGGAAGATTTCCTCACATTCATGAAAAGGGGAAAGAAGAAACAGAGCTTGCAGATTTCGGGTTGTCAAGAAGATGAATCAAAACATGACAAGACCCATATCAATACAGCTGCAAAAGGGGAGTTTCGGTTATCCTTGATTCTGAATCCTTTAGGAATGTTTGATGTATAAAGTCCCAGCTATACTGCACCTCTCTTAAATTAATAATGCTTAAGGATATCAGGTGGTTTAAACTCTTTAGCATGTTAGCTAGACCAGGAATTAGTTCTGGTTTTGGTGACTGCTGTCATGATAGATTTCCCATAAATATCTGGCAATTATCTTTTGTTTTTAGACAACAAAGTATCTAATTCATTTTTGTGCTATCATTATATTCTCATAAACATATGGTAATTTCTTATATTTCAGATGACAAAGCCTCCAGATTAGAAGATGGTGTATCTTTCTACCATATTATCAGTGAGGATGTTGCTATGCTCTTTCACGTTGAACCAAAAGTTACAGCCGCTAAACGTCCTCCACTGATCTTGTTGAAGGAGGATGCCTAAAATAAAAATCTGTGATCTACTTTATTTGGCTCTGAACTACAAGAAAGGAACTAGCTGCTTTATCAACGCCTGTATCTCCTGTTGAAAAGGAAGTCACTAATCCAGACAAGTCACCAGGTTCTTCTTGGCTTTTGAATTTTTTTGCTTTTGATGGATTTGCAAATATCTTTTAGGTCGTATATGTACATACATATGGTTTGCAGTGATAAAGTCTTAATCCCAAGTTTTCTTTTAATTTAATTTAGATGGTTACCATGATGAAGCATATATGAATCTGTTGTTCTCTCGTGAAATTGGAATTAAAGCTTTTGTTTAGCATGCTCAGTAAACCTCTCCATTAGTTAAGCTTGATGTAAGCAGATGTAAACTTTGGCAGTGATGTTATAAAGAGCATGAAGGCAACTTTGAGGTCTGCCTTACTGTTGAAAAGCAGCATTTACAATGGTCACTGGTACCAGATGTATTATTATGTTTTACTCTCGCATTTGTTGATATCTGAAAGTTTCTTGTAAATTGGAAATGAAGCACTTATCAGGCATAGGCACACATGTGCACGATTTCATGCAGCATGCGTAATCAAATTACATGCTTGCGTAGAGAAAATTTGGCGGTGGATATCCATCAATCACATCTGCCTCATCATTCTTGACCTTATTGTTATCAGAAGATGCAGCCGTACCAGATATACATGTGATTTTAATATGCCTTGGACAGGTTTCACAGACTATCGCAGCTGTGTTGTTTTATACTATCACACCATTTCTCCTTCACATTGCTTTTGCTAGGGGCATGCACATTATGCAAATCAGGTGTACCTGTACACTAGGTCCACAATCATCAAGCACTTTCTACTATGTACACAGCCAACGCATCCACCAAGTTCCATCATAGTCAAATATACATTTCATTATCCTGTGAACTTCCATACACTAGCATATAACACCCTCGCATCTTCGTCCAGCACACACATAATTCCCAACAGCTGTGTGCTTCCATTTACTTATACAGCATCAAACCATCATTGGCTGCCTGTCACTCTTTCATATATTACACCTTGCTTTATGTCCGTTCATCAGCACCACTCTCATCCACCTACGTTTCTGCTCTTGTTATACCCCCACAGCATTCACCCTCTTCATGGCAATCCAAATGCAGCTGTAGATTCCCTGTGTCTACACCCCTTTTCTCACTAAATTTGGTGTAAATAGGCACGTTTCACTTGGTTTAAATCATTATAGGAATATATATATGTATATATATATATATATATGCATATATACATGTGCATAGGTACATATTGTTTTCATCTTTCTACATTTTAGATCTTCAAAGTCTTGGCACATGAGCATTTTTTTTTTAACCTCCGTATGATATATGCAATGCTCTTCCATTTTTCATACTAATCGAGTGTTTTGCAGGGAATATGCAGAAAAGGTCATTACTTGGGATTATAAATTTTATGAGTTGTAATAGTTAAGTCTTAATGAGAAGATTACATTTTCGGTATTAGATAGAATGAATAAGCATTGTAAATATCCTAAATTGCTTATTTTTATGCTTTTTACCTTTATTTTCCAAAATCTCACAATGGTGAAACACGAATGGCACGTGCACCATTTCGTAAGAGGTAATTAATCCTAAGTTGATGATTTACATCAATGGCCATAGTCAGGATGTAAACAAAACTTAGTATTTTTATCTTTTATAAAATAACACTGGATCCACACTGGATCCTTTGAAAAAATTCATCATGTTTTCTTTAAATATTTTCCTCTTTTATCAGAGTTTAGTTTAAAATTAATTCAATACGTATATCAATGGCCATAGTCAGGGTATACTGAGAGTTAATTTCTTTCTTAACTCTATAAAAGCACCAAAATATGTTTCATTCTTCACCTGAATTTAAATATAGATTATTATATAATACATTCAATGACCATAGTCAAGGATGTATTATATTTTCAATCTTATTTCAAATTCATGTAAAGAATGAAATATGATTTTTAAAATCCAATTTCAAATTCTTTAAATCCATTCATCATTTAGGATAGAACTGCATCATATTTTCAAAATTCTTTTTTCAAAACTCCAAGTGATGTAAATATCTTCCTCAATCAATCTTCAATTCTTGTAAAGTCCAATTCATCTTTTCATTTTCAATTCTATTTCATTTTCAATCTCAAAGTTCAAATTAACTTTCAGATTTCAAATTCATTTTATATTTAAAAACTCCAATTCAAATCAGATTTCAAAGTTCAATTTGACTTTGAAATTCCAAATTCATTTTTATATTCAATTCAAATCAAATTTCAAAGTTCAATTTTGACTTTGAAATTCCAAATTCATTTTTATATTCAATTCAAATCAGATTTCAAAGTTCAATTTAACTTTGAAATTTCAAATTCGTTTTATATTCGAAAATCAAAATTCAAAGTTCAATTTAACTTTGAAATTATTGATTCATTTTCTAAATTCCAAATTCAAGCTCCAAATTCAGATCCACTCTATTCTAGGATCCAGAATCCAATTCTACTTTGGATCTCAGGCTTCAGATCCAAAATCCATCTTAGGGTCCAGAGTTCAACTCTACATTGGATCACAGACTTCAGATCCAATTCCATTTTAGGATCCAGAATCCAATTCCACTTTTGGATCTTAGACTTGAGATCCAAATCCATTTTAGGATCCAGAACTCAACTTCCATCTTGGATCTCAGACTTCAGATCCAAATCCATTTTAGGGTCCAGAATCCAATTCCACTTTGGATCGCAGACTTTACATCCAAATCCATTTTAGGATCCAGAACCCAATTCTACATTGGATCTCAGATTTCAGATCTTAAATCCATTTTAAGATCCAATTCCATTCCCAATTCTAGATTTTGAATCCAATTCCATTTTTAGATCTCATCTGAACTTCCTAAATCCCTTTCTATTTTAAATATCATTTGATTTTCTCAGATCCATTTTAAGCTTCGAATTCAATATCACTTCAAAATTTCATCTTCTTCTTCTAAATCCATGATTAAAATTCAAAGTCCATTTCTGACTTTGAAACTTCACTTCTTTTCATTTCAAAGCTTCAAATTATTCTTTCTCAGAATCAAGATTTATTCTTCCAACTCTGATTTACTTCAAAGACTTAGAACTTCTCTAATCTATCTCAAGTTCTAAGTTAGATTCAATCATTTCTTCACTCCCAGATCAAGTTCATCTCAGAATACTTGGAAATTTTCAAAACATCTTTCAAAAAGAGCATACATCCTTACATTGCACAAGCATGATTCTTTGTGCATTTATATCTTTAAGATAAATTCTTAGATGATATTTAGGCAAAGCAAAAGGCATAAATTCGATCCTTGGTTCGATTACCTCTGGTAAAGGCGCCAGGAACGGTCGAACCTCGTACCGACGAGCGAATCCCGTCTCTCCATTTTCCCGCAAATTTTCAAAACGGAGGTGAGTTAAATTGGCTAAGTATTTTCAAATTAAGGTCAAGTGAGACCCCGCAAAATAGTTCATTTCTCTCTTCTTTTCTTTCTTTTCTCTTCTCTCTTCTTTTCTTTCTTTTATTTTTCTCCCTTCAAAAAGGAGGAAATAGAAGTTGGAAAGGAAAAGAGAAGGAAGAGAGAGAAAACCACAAGAGAGGAAAAATTTTGCGATGATCACAGTTTTGGGGACCGTGATGGGACCCGTCTTCGTCCAGTTGAATCTATGCTTTTGCTTTTGCTTTGATATTTTCTAAGTCTTTATTCTTGTATGTCAGCTTCATTTCCATGCAAACCTTAGGAGCCTAGACTCTGTCCTAAGCTGGCATCATTGCATATAGGATCTAAGTATGGTTTGGTAGGACCATATTGAGGAGATTATTCCATGTTCACATTAGATTTAGGTCTTAAATACAACTCTCCTCAATTTTAGGGATTGAATGTAAACAAAGTATGCAAGTGTATGCTTCTTTTCATTTAAATCTATCTTCTTTAGGACTTGCATTAGGGCTTTCTGGTTTTATCTGCATGTTGATCATGTTTTGAAAATATCCTTACCTATATTGTCCCGGTCTTCACGTTGCTAGGCTGTCTCACTGAACCATAGTTCAGGAGAGAGCCTCACAACTGGACCACTTATTTGGGTTCGCGCCCCCCTACCACGTACCTAACGGCCATAGTCTGAGGTATATCGGTAGGTGCGCAAGGATGTTGGGAAGCCTTTACCTTAGAACCGGAGAGATATCTTATATGCCACGTACTTCGAGCTTTGGCTTGAGTATATCGGCGTATCTTGATTGGAATCAGATGATCTGAACCATAGAGTTAGGATTAAGGTCCTATCAGCCATTTCAAATATTGCATTTAGAGTCAGCTCTAGGGAGTGCTGTTTGCGCATCCTTGTTTGTATATATGTGATATTTTATATTATATATTCCTTATATTTTCCAAAACCCTGGGTATATATTATTCAAAATTTTCCTCTTTTAAAACCCAAGTGTATTGTCTTTTTCTTCTGATTTCTTCAGATTCTTTTTTATCCTGCCTGCTATTTTTCAAAAAATTTAAATCCTTGTCATCTATTTTCAAAATTTGTTTTCCTCCATCATGAGAGAAATGATATTGCCTATGAGGATTTTCAAAATCATAAAATCTTGAAAATTTCTGCAAAAGTCTTCAAAAGATTCAAACATTTTGATCTAAATCCCTTTTAAATAAACTAACATGTTGATTTTTCCTTTTCCAAATTAGGTTTTGAAAACCATTTGTCTTCAATATCATCACCTTGTGTTTGTTTTCTCTTTCAAAATTGATTTTTAAAACCACTATCCTCGAAATCAAACCTCATGATGATTCTCCTTTTTAAAGGATCAGATCTCGCGTTGATCATTCTTCTTGCGGTGGATTTTGTTCCCCAAAATGATTTCTCACTTATCTTTTAAATAAACATTTTTCCTTTCAAAGATCCCATATGCATGCAGGATCAGAAAGACTCCTTTTTCTCTTAAATCTTATAAATTTTTAGTTAATTTGGATATCTTTATCAGTTTCATTTTATTCATATTTTTATCAAATTTACATCAATTTTATCAAGTTTTATCAAGTTTTTCAATATTTCCTCAATTTTATTTTATCAATTTTGTACCCTTTCAAGTTAAGGGATAAACCTGACCCTCGTTGCCCGAGGTGTTCCCTTTCAGGATAAGGGATAAACCTGAACCCTCGTTATCCGAGGTGTTTCCCATTTAGGATAAGGGATAATCTTGAGACCCCTCATAGGAGCAATAACGCTACCTATGAGGACTCTGTTGTAAATACAAGTTTCGTCAACCTTTATTGATTTTCTAAATTTATATCAATTTCTCTTCATTTATTTTCCTTAAATTCTATTCTTTTTCCCATTCAGGATAAGGGATAATCCTGAAACCCATCGTAGGAGCAATAACGCTACCTATGAAGATTCTTTTGTAAATACAAGTTTTGTCAATCTTTGTTGATTTTCTAGATTTATATCAATTTCCCTTCATTAAATCTCTTTAAATTCTATTCTTTTTCCAATTCAGGATAAGGGATAATCCTGAAACCCCTCGTAGGAGCAATAACGCTACCTATGAGGATTTTTTTGTAAATACAAGTTTCATCAACTTTCATTGATTTTCTAAATTTATATCAATTTCTCTTTATTAAAATTCCTTAAATTCTTTTTCCCATTCAGGATAAGGGATAATCCTAAGATCACTCATAGGGGCAACCATGCTACCTGTGAGAATTCTTTTTACAAAAATAAATCAATTTCCTCAAATGTTCTATATTTTTTTCAAAGTTCTATATCCTTTTGTCTTCTTAAAGTTTATTCTTTCTATATTCCCCGTCAGGATAAGGGTTTAATCCTGAAAATTGGACCGCATACCTGGTCCATCTAAATCATAGATCATAAAGTCTAAATCTTGTCATATCCCTTCTAAATTCAAGTCTCAGGTTATCTCTTCATAAAATCTTCTATTAACCATTCAGGATAAGGGATAATCCTGAAACCCCTCGTAGGAGCAATAACACTATCTATGAGGATTCTTTTGTAAATACAAGTTTCGTCAACCTTCATTGATTTTCTAAATTTATATCAATTTCTCTTTATTAAAATTCCTTCAATTCTTTTTCCCATTCAGGATAAGGGATAATCCTGAGATCACTCATAGGGGCAACCATGCTACCTGTGAGAATTCTTTTTACAAAAATAAATCAATTTCCTCAAATGTTCTACATTTTTTTCAAAGTTCTATATCCTTTTGTCTTCTCAAAGTTTATTCTTTCTATATTCCCCGTCAGGATAAGGGTTTAATCCTGAAAATTGGACCGCATACCTGGTCCATCTAAATCATAGATCATAAAGTCTAAATCTTGTCATGTCCCTTCTAAATTCAAGTCTCAGGTTATCTCTTCATAAAATCTTCTATTTTCCCTTCACGATAAGGGATAATCCTGAAACCCCGACAATCATTCCTGCTTCAATCTCTAAATATCTTATGAATGTCGGTCTCCTTCCCGACTCTCAGTTGGAAAAACCCGGTGCTCGCACTGGTTATTTTGCTAAAGTTTTTAAATCTAAAGATCAAGTTCAGTCCTTGTACTGGTTGTCTTTCAAAAGTTTCGAACTTAAATCAGGTCATTAAATGAAAAGTCTCAGCTACTTCGTTGGTCGTTAAATGATTAAATGAAAAGTCTCAGTTACTTTGTTGGTCGTTAAATGATTAAATGAAAAGTCCCAGCTACTTCGCTGGTCGTTAAATGATTAAATGAAAAGTCCCAGCTACTTCGCTGGTCGTTAAATGATTAAATGAAAAGTCCCAGCTACTTCGCTGGTCGTTAAATGATTAAATGAAAAGTCCCAGCTACTTCGTTGGTCGTTAAATGATTAAATGAAAAGTCCCAGCTACTTCGTTGGTCGTTAAATGATTAAATGAAAAGTCCCAGCTACTTCGTTGTTCGTTAAATGATTAAATGAAAAGTCCCAGCTACTTCGCTGGTCGTTAAATGATTAAATGAAAAGTCCCAGCTACTTCGCTGGTCGTTAAATGATTAAATGAAAAGTTCCAGCTACTTCGTTGGTCGTTAAATGATTAAATGAAAAGTCCCAGCTACTTCGCTGGTCGTTAAACGATTAAATGAAATGTCCCAGCTACTTCGCTGGTCGTTAAATGAAATGTCCCAGCTACTTCGCTGGTTGTTAAATAAAATGTTCCAGCTACTTTGCTGGTCGTTAAATAAAATGTTCCAACTCCTTCGTTGGTCATTAAATGAAAGGTTTCAGCTCCTTCGTTGGTTGTTAAATGAAAGGTTCCAGTTTTACTGGTCAGAATGTCCAAAATCATAAATTGCAACTAAAGATCGCATCAAAATCTATATTGAGTAAGTATTTCACATAGAAGTCATGAAAAAATTGCCAATTTGCTAAAAATATTTGTTGATTCCAAAATAGATCTTACTACACAAAAGAATTACCATAGATTACCTCTAGTATTTTCCCAAAAAGGTGAAACTTTTTGCGAAAAGAGGTAAAATTCAAATCTTTTCCCTGTTGATCAACCAAAAGGCTGTAAGAAATGTCCTCGGTATGATTGGCGAAAGAAATATTCGATGACGTTGAAAAGGCGGAAGCGAATTGATATTGATCATAGCTATGGCGCGTGTTTAAAGACGATTTTCTGGCAATTAGGCACTGGAAATATCCTGAGCGATAAAAAGAATCCACTCATTCATGTCTCCTCATCCACTTAGAGCTGCAATCAAATATCTTCAAAAGGGATCTCTCAATTGTCGTCAAGATGAAGACGAATAGGCGAGCAGACCCTCGGGGACAAAGAAGATTTGGATCATCTATCGAGATGAAGGAGTTTGTGAAGGATCCTTCCAGGGAAAGTTCAGATCACCGTCGAGATGAAGGCGAGTGCGATGAACCTATCGACAAACCCTCAATGATATTTGATTTCTGCTATCATCTAAAAGACCTTTGAGCCAATACCATCATATATAATCCCTGAGAAAAAGAAGGATCGGAGCATCTCCAAGATGAAGGAGTTTGTGACGTACCCTTCCCCAAAAAAGAGAGAAAAGTCAGGACATCTCCAAAATGAAGGATGATGTAAAAAGCCCGAAAAAGCCCAATGACTCAAAAGGAGTGCAAAAAGATCATCATGGGAAAACACCCAGATATCAAACTGTCGAAATTGCCAGAAGTCGTCTTTTCTCATGCAAAATTTTTTTATCAATGTCTTTTCACTACTTACTTTCATGAAATTGAGAATATTTCTTCTCTTCTCATATCAGGGAAATGGATAGCTCCCTTGAAGAAAATCATTAGCGCTAAAGTTCTGAATTTGACTCTTAAAAGCCAAGGAGTTAACCTCGATGGAGGAAATACTCTAGGTAAAAGAGGGAATATCTTTCGCACATACGTGCATATTTTAAAGTGTTTTGAGTCGACTACAATTTTATCTTATTGGCAAAAAATTTCTAGCTATTCCAAGAATGAAATAAATATTCAATATCCATTTTTGATGCAACCTAGAGTTGTTTGCCTTCTCCGTCTTTCGCTTTGTCGAGAGACTCGCCTTCTCCTTGATTAAAGGATTGCCTTCTCCATCTTTCGCTTTGTTGAGAGACTCGCCTTCTCCTTGATAAAAGGATTGCCTTCTCCATCTTTCGCTTTGTCGAGAGACTCGCCTTCTCCTTGATAAAAGGATTGCATTCTCCGTCTTTCGCTTTGTCGAGAGACTCGCCTTCTCTTTGATTAAAGATTGCCTTCTCTATCTTTCGCTTTGTCGAGAGACACCTTCTCCTTGATAAAAGGATTGCCTTCTTCGTCTTTCGCTTTGTCGAGAGACTCGCCTTCTCCTTGATTAAAGTATTGCCTTCTCCGTCTTTTGCTTTGTCGAGAGACTCGCCTTCTCCTTGATTAAAGAATTGCCTTCTCTGTCTTTCGCTTTGTCGAGAGACTCGCCTTCTCCTTGATAAAAGGATTGCCTTCTCCGTCTTTCGCTTTGTCAAAAGATTTGCTTTCTCCTTGATAAAAGGATTGCCTTCTTCGTCTTTCGCTTTGTCAAAATACTCGCCTTCTCCTTGATTAAAAGATTGCCTTCTCCGTCTTTTGCGTTGTCAAAAGATTTGCCTTTCTCCTCGATTAAAGGATTGCCTTACTCATTTTTTGCTTTGATCGAAAGATTTGCCTTCTCCTTGCTAAAAGGATTGCCATCCTTTTTTCGCCTTTTCCTTGATAAAAGGATCGCCTTATTCATCTTTAGATTTGTCTTCTCCTTGCTAAAAGGATTGTCATCTTTTTTACTTTTACCTTCTCCTTGTTAAAAGGATTGCAATCTTCATATTTTACTTTTACCTTCTCCTTGATAAAAGGATTGCCTTCACCGTCTTTCGCTTTGTCGAGAGACTCGCCTTCTCCTTGATTAAAGGATTGCCTTCTCCGTCTTTCGCTTTGATCGAAAGATTCGCCTTCTCCTTGATAAAAGGATTGCCTTCTCCATCTTTCGCTTTGTCGAGAGACTCGCCTTCTCCTTGATAAAAGGATTGCCTTCTCCGTCTTTCGCTTTGTCGAGAGACTCGCCTTCTCCTTGATTAAATGATTGCCTTCTCCATCTTTTGCTTTGTCGAGAGACTCGCCTTCTCCTTGATAAAAGGATTGCCTTCTCCGTCTTTCGCTTTGTCGAAAGATTCACTTTCTCCTTGATAAAAGGATTGCCTTCTTTGTCTTTCGCTTTGTCAAAAGACTCGCCTTCTCCTTGATTAAAAGATTATATTCTTCGTCTTTTGCGTTGTCAAAAGATTTGCCTTTCTCCTCGATTAAAGGATTGCCTTACTCATTTTTTGCTTTGATCGAAAGATTTGCCTTCTCCTTGCTAAAAGGATTGCCATTCTCATATTTTACTTTTCGCCTTTTCCTTGATAAAAGGATCGCCTTATTCATCATTAGATTTGCCTTCTCCTTGCTAAAAGGATTGTCATCTTTTTACTTTTACCTTCTCCTTGTTAAAAGGATTGCCATCTTCATATTTTACTTTTACCTTCTCCTTGTTAAAAGGATTGCCATCCTCATATTTCACCTTTTGCCTTCTCCTTACTAAAAGGATTGTCATCTTCATATTTTACTTTCGCCTTCTCCTTACTAAAAGGATTGCCATCTTCATATTTTACTTTTGCCTTCTCCTTACTAAAAGGATTGCCATCTTCATATTTTACTTTTGCCTTCTCCTCGCTAAATGGATTGTCGTCTTCTTATTTCGCTTTCACCTTCTCCTGTCAAAAGGATTTGCCCTCTTCATCTTTCACCTTGTCAAAAGATTCGCCTCCTCAGATCGCCTTATTCATATATCGCCTTGTCGAAAAATCACCTTTCTCCTGTTACAAGGATCGCCCTATTCATCTTTTCACACCCTCAAAGGGTTTGCCTCTTGTTACCTTATTCATCGTTCATTTTGCCGAAAGAATTGTCTCACATTTTCCATCTCTCACATTTACAGAAGAGTTGCCTCATTCAGCTGAAGTATCTCTCCTGTCCCATCACGGTTTCGAGAAATCTGTATGGTTGTTCCCACTCAGGTTAAGGGTCAAAACCTGTATTTCCCGCGAGAGGTCATGTAAACACCCCAAATTTTCACCCTCATCCAGTGTTTGTCCATTTCATATGTAATTGCATATCACTGCATACATTTTTGCATATCATTTCATCGCATTGCATAGCATTGCATGTCATTACATCTCATTTTCGAGATCCAGCACTCCTGTTTTTAAAACATTCAATCCAGATTTGAGTTTTAAAACTTTTCTTTCAAAAACAATTTTAAAACCTGGGTTTTTATTCAACATTCTGTCATTTTCCAACCTCAGGACTTTATATTTCGAAATATTTTCTCAGAAAACAATCTGGATTCATTTTAACTTCAAATTTTAATCGATTTCAATTCACAGATGAGGCCCATTGAGATGGTGTCACTTCTGAATTCCTTTATTCATCAAATTTCTCAATTTTTTGAAAGTTTCAGTCCGATCAGGACTCTGTCTCAGAGTCCTAATCCGGTCAGGAGTCTGTTTACTTCCATTTTCATTTATTTCCGTTTGTTTTCAAAATTTAGGTCATTTTACAGAGTCCAGTTAGTTCAGGACTCTATTTTAGAGTTCGATCGAGTTAGGAGTCTAACCCTGACTGTGTTTTCTGACTTATTTCATCATTTCTTGATAAAATCTTTCGAAAATTCTTTCATTTGAATTCTAAAATTTAAAATTTCAGAGTCTTAAGAGTTCAGGACTCTAACTCGGAGTTCCAGTTCGCTTGAGACCCTATTTTCAGAAATCTTGAAGTTCAAATATCGATTTTAACCCCTTTTCAAAGCCATTTTCAGTGTTTATTTCAAAATTTCCAAAACTCGATGTGGGCCCACTCAGTTGGCACCATATCCAGAGGAATTCTAACTCAGTTAGAACCTTATGCCATTTCAAAAATTCTAATTTTAAGATTGCTTTTGAAAAATCCTTTTGAAAACTCCTTCAATTTCAAGTTTTAAAATCGCTTTTTGAAAAAAACTCAAGTAGGGCCCACTCGAGGTGGTGCCATATTCGAGTCAGTCAGGGCTAGACTAGGGTTAGTTGATGTCTTGGTTAGTGTTAGAGGTTTAGGAGAGTCAAAACCATTTTGAAAAACTCATTTTGAAAGTTAGTTTTTAAAACTAGTGTTTTTAAAGGTTTTTAAAGGTGTTTTAAAAAACGAAATGTAGAAAATGCCAAGTGGCATTACATTTGGAGATTTTTTAGGAAAGTCTAGGGGTTAATTAGGCATTAGTTTATATAATTTAGGCTAGGGGTAGTTAGGTCTTTCCACCCAAAAAAATCGCCCCCCTTAGAACAGTCCAATTTTTTTAAAACATTTGATTTTTAACCTAAATTTTTTTTATAAATAGAAGGCCATAGGGGGTCGATTTTTCCAACTTGCTCTCCTTGGGATTCTTGGAGCTTCTCTCTCCTCTCCAGCCCTTCCTCCATTGCTGCAACTCCAAGGTATTTATTTCTTTTAAATTCTTTAGTTTATTTAATACTTTTGTTAATTTAAACATGAATTTAGCCATTAATACCTCCTATTTCATGGATTCAACCATGGTTTCACCTCAAGAACCATCAAGAACCAGCAAGAACGGTCCAAGAAGGTGATCTAACCTTGTTTGGTGTATTTTACAGGGATTTTAATCAATTAGAATTAATTTTAATATGATTCTTTACATTATTAACCAATAAAATACATGATTTACCCTTTTAATGGGTTAAATCTATGTTTTAAAGGTGATATTGAATTCCAGCCATTGATTCCCTATTTTTATTTTATTTTCATGGTTTATTCATGTTTTATTTACGTTATATAGCATAGAAATAATTTTATTTACTGTTTTATGGTTTATTTTATGGGTTTACATTAGTTAATGCATGGTTTTTCAAGTTTCTTAAATTTCTGTGTGTTTTAGGTTTAGAATAGTAAAGATAATGTTATTTCAGATTAAAGTACTCATTGTTTATTTCTGATTTCTTTATATGTGATGAATTCATGAGTTATTGAGTTACTGTAGAAAAATCAGAGGTTTTGGATCTTGGGAACCTTGTCAAAAAAATCAGACATCAAATCGGGTTTTTAAAGCATTAAAATCATGGTTAAAATCAAGAAGGTAACTTGCTGTTATGATATTTCTCTCATATTATATCCGATTTTAGATCTGTAAAGTGCTATGGATTCACATTGAGTAGATCTGTCTGCTATGAAATTTTCGGATTTTTTGATCACTGTTAATATTTTTCCCCTTTCAGAGAATCTGTTTTTAAATTTAGAACTCGTTAGGGTTTACCAAAACCCTAATCAGACTTGTGTTAGTCATAAATCCCAAACTACAGATCCGATTCATGATCTGTAAAAAGTGAGTATTGTTATTTTTATGTCTACTGTTCACCACTAAAATTTCAGAGATTTTTGTTTAGGATTGCTATTTATGTCTGTATTTTCAATCTGAAGTAGCCGTTTTAATCCCTGTTGAAAGTGATATATTTTAGCTCAGATTGCCGGAAGGGTTTCTCCCTAACCAGAGATGCTTTTTCCGATATGTAAATTGGGAAATCTCTGTTTTTTTTCTTAGTTAGTCTCTGTAAAATTTCATAAATTTTCATGGAGATTTGACCCCTGGTTCGGGTCTTGGATTGAAACTGGTTGATAAATTTGGTCAAAAATAGCATAATTTTAGGGTTGGATGCAATTTTCGGGTTAATTTAATGTCAAAAAATTATTTTTATAATTCTAATTCAAAATTAGGGTTATAACAAGTGTAGGTATCAAATTTGATGAATTTTGGAATCTGATTGATGGCTGAATTAAGCAAATTGCAAAACCGGGTTCCTGAAAGATGCAAAAACACTGTTAAAATCATATTTTTTGTGATATTATTGGATTTTCGTGCATAAGCATATAGTTTTAGGGTTTAATTATGTTCATAAGCATCTTAGGATACTTTAGGTTTAATTTTGTAGTTATTTGATTTCATTTAGGGCATAAAACCCAAGTTTTTACCAAAATCTATTTCAGAAAACCCTGATTTCAAGGCCATAGTCTTGCTATCGGGGAAAATTTGGTCATTTGACCTAAATTTCGAAATCCCTAACCCTAGTTTTCACATATTTAAGCATGTCACATCATATTTAGCTTAGTTTATTCCACTCAAATTTCAAAACTTGCATTTTACAAAATATCTTTCTAAAAACCCTAATTTCAAGGCCATAGTCTTGTTATTAGGGGTATTTTGGTCATTTGGACCCCAATTTCGAAATTCCATATCTTATATTCATTATTTGTTCAATTTGATTTCATATCTTTATCATTTTTATTTAAGGGAATCAAGGAAAAGGCTTATATCTAGCAAAATCCAGCAATTTCTAGATATTGCTGGATAAATCTAGAAAAGCCCACATATATTCACTAACCTAACTTTCTAGTTTTGAAGGTACATTGAAGACTTTATTTTTCATGTATTTAAATTTCAATAGTGATGTAAACTAAATTAAACTTTGGAATAAGAATTTACATTTCCTGCTTAGCTTAGGCTGCATTGCATATAGTTTATTTTCTTTTTAATAATGTTAATGTGTGATGGATGATGATTCATGCATATTCAAACTCACTATGGTCTACACGAATGGCACATACATTAGCTTTTATGAAGTTTATAAACTTTGTGGAATTCGTATTTATGGCCATAGTCAGAATATGAATGATACCCAGATTTATGATCTTCACATTAGCCACACTCAGCCTACACTCTTAGGCTAACTTCAAAATGCACTGCATTTCTCAAAATACAAAAAGTATTTCTCAATTCCTCAAATCCATATTCATTCATTTCATGCATTTGCCAATTCCAATTCAAAGAAGTTCATTTCCTCAAAATCCCCTAAGTCTTATAGCAAAATCGATTTTCCCAAAAGCATTGAATTTCAAAGAATATTTCAAGTGTTTCTCAAGTTCATAAACTCAATTTTCCAAGTTATGCAGTCAATTTCAAAGTTTGAAGTTAGAGAAATCAAAATCTTTCTAAGTCTTATTCAAAAATCGATTTTCTCAAAATATGGATTTGCCAATGATATTTCAAGTATTTCCCAAGTTCCAAATTCAAATTTTCTAAGTTAGAATTCCAAGTTTGAATTCAGAGAAACCAAGTTTCTCAGAATCGATTTTCACCAAATGTCAAGGAATTCTCAAAATCTATTTTTACTTTTCTCAGAAGTATATTTCAAATCTCAATTCACGATTTTCCATGTGATATCTATTCTAAATATTTCAATCATTCAAAGCAAACATCATGTTTTCAAATGTGCATTTTCAGAAAATCCATAGCACATGCCTGATTCTATGTGCATTTAGAAATTAGAATATGATTTAGACAAGTTGAATAGAGTAGAGCATAAGATTGATCCTTGGTTCAATTACCCCTGTTAAAGGTGGCAGGAACGGTTGAACCTCGTATCGACAGGCGAGTCCCATTCTACGGAATTTTCCCGCATTTTAAAACGGAGGCGAGTTATTTTCAAAAACTATTTCAAAGGTCAGTTTGACTCGCAAAAGTTAAAAATTTTGCGATGATAACAGGTTTGGCCACCGTGATGGGACCTGTCTTTGCCTGATCAATCTAATGCTCTACTTAGTCCAAATTGTCAAAATCGATTTTCATGGAATGTCAGCTTTGCTTTATGATATCATGTGAACCTAGGAGCCTAGACTTGAACCCAGCTGACATGGAATGCATATAGACTAGGTATGGTTTGGTAGGACCATATTGAGGAGAATTATTCATGCTCACATAGACTTAGGTCTAATACAACACTTCTCAATTTAGGAATTGTATGAAAACAATGTTTGCTTCTTCAAATATTTCAAAATTCTATCTCTTTAGGACTTAGAGCCTTCTGTTTGATTGCATGTGCTCATATTTCAAAAATCACCCTACCTATATTGTCCCGGTCTTCACGTTGCTGGGCTCTCTTCCAGAACCATAGTTCGGGACAGAGCCTCACAACTAGGCCACTTATTTGGGTGAAAACCCCCCTGCCACGTACCAAGGGCCATAGTCCAACGTATATCGGCAGGTGCTCAAGGATGTTGGAAAACTTGAACCTAGAACCGGAGAAATTGATTTTATGCCACGTACATCGAGCCTTGGCTTGAGTATATAGGCATAACTGGATTGGACACAGATGATCTGAACCTTAGAGTTAGGATTAAGGTCCTACAGCTATTTCAAAATTTGTGCATCTAGAGTCAGCTTTTAGGGAATGCTGTATGTGCATACTTGATTGTGTAGGATGTGTTTAAATGTGTTGAAGTCATTTCTTTTTTATTTTTCATATTTTCGATATTTTCTAAAATACTGGACGATTTCCAATCCATGTCCATATACTGTCCATGTTTTAAACCCTGGACGATTTTCAAATACTCCATTTTATGAAATATTAAAACCCTGGACGATTTTCATAAAATTCCTCTATTTTCTTCAAAACTCCAGGTGATTTCCCATCTTTCCTTTCTTCTGGATCTCAAATTTTCTGCTTTATTTTTATCCTGCCTGCATTTTCCTCAAATTTCCTGTATTTTCCTAAGTCTTATTCTAATTTTCTATGTCTTCTAGTCTGATGGCATCCAGTCAGCTTGATTCAGTCTTCCCTGAGGGTCACATCTCCTACGAGGTACGACAACGTCTTCCAGAACATCGAGTCCTCAGCACCGGATCCTTTTTCCCCGGTGGTATTATTCATGGTTCAAGAACTTCTCTCGTATGTTTTCGGACCACTTGGACGATTGTGGGCTAGAATTGGCGTCCCCAGTGGGAAAGCAGACAGTCAACGGCAATTTGATTCATGCACTAGCAGAGCGGTGGAATCCGAGCACTTCTACCTTCTGGTTCCCATGGGGCGAGATGACGGTGCTGATAGATGAATTTTCAGAGATTATGGGATTGCCTGAGCCAGCCGGTCAGCCTGGAGATCCATTGGAGAAACAGTTTTTGATTAATGTCAAGGGTCTGGACCCTAAAGATGCCTTAGCTCGCATGACGGGACGCAAGTCTTGGCCTCTGATCGAAGAATATGGAAATGAATATGTGGACCTGCTCGAAATCTACAGACAGTATGGGATATTCGTAGAAGTCAGCTCGTTGTCCAGGACAGTTCGAGAAAGAATTCAGCACGCGATGGTTTTGTGCACGGTGGGATTAGCTTTCTTTCCCGATGGACGGAATTACATGGATATCAGAATAGTTCAACTTATGAGGAGATGGGGAAGTCGACAGACCAGCCACCTCTCAATAGCCATGGCCGCACTCGCCTTTCTATACCGAGGGTTGACCCGTTTCACACTCGGAGAGTCGATCCTAGTTGAAGGATGCACCTATGCCTTGCAGTCTTGGTTCCTCCGGCATGTGCCCGCCCGAGCCAGTTCATTCAGATACAATGGTGAAAAGCTTCTTCCAGTTGCGCGATACCGATTCTTGATCGATAATCTTCAGGAGGAAGAAGTCGTGTGGGACTACTTTGATCGTCAGGAATCACCTCCCAAATATACTTATGTATATGGCAAGCGATTCAGGCTACTTGGCCCATTCTTCTGCGCATACTATCATCCAGAGCGCTGTGTCAGGCAGTTCTCTCAGAGGCAGAAGCGCGTAGAGATTCGTCCACTAGCAGGGGTTCTACCAGAATTCGACCTTGCATCAGATCAGTGGTCCGGAGCATACCATTCTGCCAGACATGGCTGGGATTCCTTTGTCAATCTTACTATTTTTCCCGGTCCTCGAGTGTCTTCTAATTATCCGGAGTGGTGGAAAATTGTTTGTCCCCCTCCCCTCTGTCAAGCGTATTATTAATAAAATCATGTTTTTTCCCTCAATAAAATTCCTTTAATCTTCATTTCATCTTGGTTTGACGACCTCGCCTAGGTAACAAGGCATATTTCCAGTTGTTTATTTTGCAAAGAATAACAGCACAATTGTCGTAATTCCAGCGACGACTCAATCCCTAGTAATGGGATATTATTTCAATTGTCTACCAAAATTCTCAACAAATATCTTCCTCCAACCAAATTTCCTTCAAAAGTCTAATCATCAGTTCTACCTTTGCAGAGAGCATCAGCAATATTCAAGAGAACATTTGTGATACCCGATGGGGAGGCCCACAGTTCTTCAAGATTGGAGGACGAATTGATTATAGCGCACTTAAGGGTCATCCTCTATTCTCCCAATTTATGAAGGCTAAAAAGGGATTTGATTTACTAGTGAAGCACGGCTACCAGCCTTTTCAAGGCCTAGGCAAAAAATGAAGATGGTCGTCTAGAACCAGTGATTCCTCAGCACTGCCTTAAAAGGGAAGAATTGGGCTTTAATGGCCGAAGATCTCGGAAGGGCACTGTTTTCATTAAGGGAACGCATTAGAAGAATTCATTTGTCTTTCCTTTTCTATTCTTTTGTCGGGATGATATCCCATTTTATTCTCATCATTGTCATTTTGATTAATTCTATCTTTCAATAAAGTTGCAAGTTTCCTTTGTCTATCTTGGTGCCATTTGTCTCTTTACTCCTTAATATTAAATCTTCACAAAATTGAAATCATTTTGCCCTTTTATCTTTCCAATTATTTTCAATAAAAGCAATTTATTTCATGATGAGCAATTTCCCTAAATCAATTCATCCTCCAATTTTCAGAATGTCTTCTCGATCTATCAAGAAGCTCGTCTTTAATCCAAAATCCTGTTTGAAATCAGCAATAATTCTTCAGGTCAGAATAAGAACTGAATGTAGTCAGGCTGCAAAGCAGTCAGAAGAATCCACAGAGTTCAATTCAGCTCTTCAAGAACTGCCAGAATTTGCATCGGTTTAGAAGCAAGATGAGCCATCATCCTTAGTTCAAGATCCGACTGAGGATATCAACATCGGATCAGAAGACGATCCTAAAATTCTCAAGATTGGCAGTGGTTTGAGTCCAGGAGAGAAAGAAAGGCTCACTAATTTCCTCAAGCAGCATGAAGAAGTATTCGCATGGACTTATGAGGATATGCCAGGTTTAGATCCGAAATTGGTGGAACATCGCCTCGTTCTGAAGCCTGAGGCGAAACCAGTCAAGCAGAAGTTGAGAAAAATGGATCCTCGAATCGAGCAACAGGTCAAGGAAGGACTTGAGGATCTGCTTAAAGCAGGATTCATTCGAGCAATTGATTACCCGGATTGGTTGGCGAATATCGTAGCAGTTTCTAAGAAGAATGGTAAAGTACGAATCTGTATCGACTTCCGTGATCTCAATAAAGCCACTCCGAAGGATGACTATCCGCTCCCGAATATTGATCTCTTAGTTGATAGCACAGCCGGGCATGCTATGTTCTCCTTCATGGACGGATACTCCGGATATAATCAAATCAAATTGGCCGCTCGTGACCAATCCAAAACATCCTTCACTACGCCATGGGGCACTTTCTGTTATACAGTCATGCCGTTTGGGCTCAAGAATGCTGGGGCAACCTATCAGCGTGCTATGACTGTTATTTTCCATTATCAGATGCACAAAATCATGGATGCATATGTTGATGACATTCTAGTAAAATCCAAAGAAGAGGAAGATCACATCGAAGCTCTCAATCAAGTTTTCAAGCGGCTCATTCTTTACAAGCTAAGACTCAATCCACAAAAATGTGTCTTTGGAGTCGAATCAGGCAAATTGCTAGGCTTCTTGGTCAGCAAGAAGGGGATAGAAATGGACCCCGCTAAGGCCAAAGCTATCATTGGCATGCCGCCCCCGACTAATCTCAAAGAATTGCGTAGCCTTCAAGGACGCATGCAATCAATTCGGCGATTCATTTCTAATTTGGCCATGAGATGTGAGCCTTTCAATCATTTGCTCAGAAAAGGAGTGAGGTTCGAATGGGGACCAGAGTGTCAGCAGTCGTTCGAACGCATCAAGAAATATCTTCTCAATCCTCCTGTTTTAAAGCCGCCAGAATTAGGGAAACCCCTATTGCTATACATTTCAGTTAATCAAGTTGCTTGCGGCGGATTCTTGGCGCAATACGAAGAAGGCAGCTTGATAGAACATGCCATTTACTATGTGAGCAAGACCTTTATTGATTACGAGAAGAAATACTCTCAGATAGAGAAGACGTGTTTAGCTTTGGTATAGATGTGTCAGAAATTGAGACATTATCTATTGGCGTCTGAAGTCAAGATTCTATCTAAATTAAAATCCTCTCAAGTATGTTCTTGAACAGCCATTTCTCAGCGGACGAATCGCCAAATGGCAAGTCCTATTAATGCGATACGACTTGGAATATGTCTCTCAGCAATCTATCAAAGGCCAAGCAATTGCATACCAATTAGCAGATTTTCCTCTAGCAGAGGATGTTAAAGCTGAGGATGATTTCCCCGATGAGCGGATCTGCAATATTCAACAATCCCCAATTTAGAATTTATTCTTCGACGATTCCAAGAATATGGCAGGCATAGGAATCAGAATTCTGCTAATCACACCAGAGAAAGAGATGATTCTCTTTTCTCTTAAACTGGATTTTCAATGCACTCACAATATGGCCGAGTATGAAGCTTTGATACAAGGTCTGAAAATTCTACAGGGCTTCAATGTCAAAAGAGTGCATGCTTATGGCGATTCCTTGCTCGTCGTCAATCAAGTCCTAGCCGAATGGCAAGTGAAAGATCAGAAATTACTTCCTTACCAGAAGATTGTCTCAGCTCTTGCCAACAAATTCGAAGAATTCCAACTTTTCCATATCAAGAGAGATTTCAATCAAGTTGCAGACAGTTTAGCTAATCTGGGATCCATCATGTCTTTCAAAAGTGGAGAATCTTGTCGCTCATTTGAAATTGGCAGACTTGATCAACCCGCTTTCGCCCCAGTAGAGCAGATAAACCAAGCTGAGCAAAAGAAGAAGCCCTGGTATCATGATATCAAGAATTTCATTAAAACTGGCGAATTTCCTCCAGAATTATCAAAGAGAGAGCAACGAGCAATTCAACGCATGTCTGCTCGATATTTTATTCTTGCCGACGTCCTTTATCGTCGTGGATTCAGTTCTGAGTATTCCAGATGTTTGGACGAAGAAGAAGCCAAAGAAGTTGTGCAAGAAGCACATGAAGGCATTTGCGGTGGTCATGTTGGCTATCAGACTCTCGTCAAACAAATCATCCGAGCAGGATATTATTGGAGAACTATGCAACAAGATTGCTATCATTTTGTGAAGAAGTGTGTCCAATGTCAGATGCATGCGCCTTCCATTCATGCGCCAGCGACATACTTGCAATCTGTCGTCTCGCCATGGCCATTTTCCATGTGGGCTTTCGATGTTGTAGGCTCCATCACTCCTTCAGCCTCCAATGGTCATAAATATTTTCTTGCCGCAACAGAATATTTTACTAAATGGGTAGAAGCAGTCACTCTACGCACAGTAGAAGGTCGACACGTGGTTTCTTTCATCCATAAGAATATCCTTTGCCGTTTCGGTATACCGCATGATATTGTGTCGGATAATGACAGTCATTTCAAGAATGAGAGAATGAGGACATTCTGCTCAAAGTTCAAAATTCATCATCATTTCTCCGCTCCTTATTACCCTCAAGGGAATGGTCAGGCAGAGGCCACCAATAAGATTTTGATTCGAATCCTGGAGCGAACTTTAGAAACGGGCCGTGACTGACATGAAAAGATTCATACCTCTTGATCAGTATCAGCAACAGCGACTGGTACAACTTGATTTGCTCGATGAAAGAAGGCTCAGAGCAGCAGAGCATGCTCAATCCTATCGCCAGAGGATAGCCCGACAATATGCAAAATCTGTCATTGAGAGAAAATTTCGAGTCAATGATCTAGTGCTCAGATCAACAACTTATCTCAGGCACCGCCCGGGTGGCAAATGGTCGCCAAATTGGGAGGGTCCTTATGTTGTCAAAGAGGCACTACCTCGCAATTCATATCGGCTCATCAATGCTGATGGAATAGAATTACCAGATCCCATCAATGCTCGACATTTGAAAAAATTCTATACTTGAACAATTTCCTATTCTTTGTAATTCTTTCAAATTTTCTTCAATAATGATCGAAATTCTTTTTCTCAGTTACACTGGGGCATTTTAAAATTTTGTTTTTATCTACAAGTATCCTGTATGCAGGCAGGATAAACAAATCTCTCATTTCACGCACTTGTGCATTCATGTGCATCAATTTGCATTCATTTGCATTCAATCTCATTAATAACAATCTGGTCAGTATTGAGATTTCAACTATCAATCCCATCACAATTCCTAACGATTCAAGATTGAAAGACAATCACCAGAACTGAACCAGAATCCAGTATCCAAACTGGTACATTTTTAAACCGGTATGCATACCGGTATCCTTTCAAAATTGAGCACTCGTGTTAGTGTTCCACTGAATGGTCATGTCAATCGACCCCTTGAGCTCAGTCTTCGTGCTGATCACTCATCCAAAATTCCCAAATTTCCAATTTCCAAATATCAATTTCCAAATTCCCAAATTTCCAATTTCCAATTTCCAAATATCAATTTCCAAATTCCAAAATTCCCAAATTTCCAATTTCCAATTTCCAAATATCAATTTCCAAATTCCCAAATTTCCAATTTCCAATTTCCAAATATCAATTTCCAAATTCCAAATTTCCAATTTCTAATATCAAAATTCCAATTTCAAAAAAAAAAAAAAATCAAATTTCAAAATTCCAATTTCCAAAATTTGACCCTTTTGAGTCACCCAATACCAATTTCAATCATTTTCTCTTGCGAGAGACCCTTTTTATAGGGAGAGTTCGAGGGAGCTCGCTCTTTTCGCATGCTATCCAATTCGTTCACTTAGCCCCTTTTCAGGGAGAGTTTGAAGGGACTCGTGTCTTTGTGAACCGTTTGCAAAACAAAATTCCAAATTTCACACAAGGAACCCTTTTTATAGGGAGAGACTCGACAGAGACTTGCTTTCCTTGTGGCCCCATAATTTCAGACTAGGCCATTTCATCATGAAGGACCCTCTTTTCAGGGAGAGTGTGATGAACTCTCTCCTTCATGACCAATTTACCAACCTCACCAATTCCGGCCCCCTTTCCATAAGAGAAGCCTAATGTTAGGAAGTTTTGACGAAAGCTTAATTTCTCTTCGAAAGTTCGTTTTGCAAACACCTCCTCTTCAGGGAAGAGAGGAGTAATTCCCAATTCTAATTTCTGAATCTTCTCCTTTGGGGAAAGGAGAAGAGAATTTATGTCATGGATGTGTTGCGTTGTGCTTCGAATGCTCGCTTTCACAAAGGATTTCAAGAAAATTTTGCCAATTTGTCATTAAATATTTGTTGATTTCAAAAATCTTTATTGCACAAAATTATTACTTCAGAATACCTTCAGTATTACTTCCGAAAGGACAAAGATTTCGCGAAAGAGGATTCCAAGTTCAAAATCTTTTTATTGGCCAACCAAAAGGATAAAGAATAAATCCGCGATATGGCCAGCAAAGAGAATTCAATGTTGTTGCAAAGCCATAAGTGATTGATATTGATCGCAGTCAATGGCATATTTTTAAAGACCTTTCTTGAAAAATAAAGCAGTCGAAATATCCTGGGTGATACAAAAAAATCCACTCAATCTCCATATCTCCTCAATCACCTAAGCTGCAATTAAATATCTGCAAAAGGGATCTCTCAATTGTCGTCAAGATGAAGGCGAATTAAGCGAGTCGACCCCCGGGGCCAAAGAAGATTTGGATCATCTCCAAGATGACGGAGTTTGTGACGGATTCTTCCAGGGAAAGTTCAGATCACCGTCGAGATGAAGGCGAGTGTGATGAGCCTACCGACAAACCCTAAAAGATATTTGATTCCAGCTATCATCAAGACATTTCCTACCAATGAGCCAATAACTATCATGATAATCCCTGAGAGAAAAGAAGGATCTATACATCTCTGAGATGAAGGAGTTTGTGATGTACCCTTCCAAAAAAAAAAAAGAGAGAGACAAGTCAGGACATCTCCAAAATGAAGGATGATGTAATTCCCGAGAAATCCGAGAGAGCTCCAATCTGCTAAAAAAAAAAGAGTGCAGAAAGATCATCATGAGAAAAGAATCCCAGGATATCAGACTGCCGAATCTATCAAGAATCTTCTTTAACTTTGTGAAATTCTTTCACCAATAGCTCTCGCAATATCAAGAATACTTTCTTTTCCGTCCATATCAAGGAAATTATAGCTTCCTTGAAAGAAAGTCAATCGCAAGCAATTTGAATTCGAATCTTGATTCTACGGAGTTAAGCCCAGTCGGAGGTAATACTTCAGGTAGAAAAGAAGGAATACTTTCAAAACAATGTGCATCATTTTCAATTATTTTGAATCAACAATAATTTTCAACATTTTGATAATATTTTCTAGCTATCCTGACGTGAAGTGAGAGCTTGAGGTTCATCTTTGGCGCATCCTGACATCAGTTGTTATCCCTTTTAGGACTTGATTACGGGAGTTTTCAAGATTCCTTCCCTTCTTCGGTATAATCTGAGCGCACGGGTTCTCAGATTCGCACACTTCCCTGTGTCCCCACTGTCCCACCATAGACAGTCCAATTTCGGCTTGAGGTTAAGCCACCAATTTCAGCAAAAGGCAATTTCAAAAGTTAATTAGTCTCAGCAATGAGGTGCCCAAAATCAATCCCTTTTCAAACTTTAGGGACCCCAATTCCATCCTTTTGCAAAACCCCTATCGGATTCATTGTGCGGAAATCCGAAGGTTCCATCACGGTCTCTTCTTTCGAGGATTCCGTCCATTTTCCACCCAATCAGGACAAGGGTACAAACCTGAGCCTCCATTGATGAGGTATTCCATTTTCAACCCGGTCAGGTTAAGGGTTAAGCCTGAGCTTCGTTCCATACGAGGTATTTCCCGTCCCATCCAGGTTAAGGGAAAAACCTGAATCTCACTTCTTTTTGAAGTAAAATTTTCTCCTTATTGTCCATTTTATATCTACCATCATCACTTGAACTAATTCTTTCATACCCAGTCAGATTCATCTAACTGGGGCATTTTTATGGTTCAAATTTGGTATGTTTTCTTTGCCACTAAGCTCGGCTTCTAACCGGCTTAGCAGCAAAGAGGGGCATCTGTAAACACCCCAAATTTTCATCCTCATCCAGTGTTTGTCCATTTCATATGTAATTGCATATCACTGCATACATTTTTGCATATCATTTCATCGCATTGCATAGCATTGCATGTCATTACATGTCATTACATCTCATTTTCGAGATCCAGCACTCCTGTTTTTAAAACATTCAATCCAGATTTGAGTTTTAAAACTTTTCTTTCAAAAACAATTTTAAAACCTGGGTTTTTATTCAACATTTTGTCATTTTCCAACCTCAGGACTTTATATTTCGAAATATTTTCTCAGAAAACAATCTGGATTCATTTTAACTTCAAATTTTAATCGATTTCAATTTACAGATGAGGCCCATTGAGATGGTGTCGCTTCTGAATTCCTTTATTCATCAAATTTCTCAAATTTTTGAAAGTTTCAGTCCGATCAGGACTCTGTCTCAGAGTCCTAATCCGGTCAGGAGTCTGTTTTGAAGTCTGTTTACTTCCATTTTCATTTATTTCCGTTTGTTTTCAAAATTTAGGTCATTTTACAGAGTCCAGTTAGTTCAGGACTCTATTTTAGAGTTCGGTCGAGTTAGGAGTCTAACTCTGACTGTGTTTTCTGACTTATTTCATCATTTCTTGATAAAATCTTTCGAAAATTCTTTCATTTGAATTCTAAAATTTAAAATTTCAGAGTCTTAAGAGTTCAGGACTCTAACTCGGAGTTCCAGTTCGCTTGAGACCCTATTTTCAGAAATCTTGAAGTTCAAATATCGATTTTAACCCCTTTTCAAAGCCATTTTCAGTGTTTATTTCAAAATTTCCAAAACTCGATGTGGGCCCACTCAGTTGGCACCATATCCAGAGAAATTCTAACTCAGTTAGAACCTTATGCCATTTCAAAAATTCTAATTTTAAGATTGCTTTTGAAAAATCCTTTTGAAAACTCCTTCAATTTCAAGTTTTAAAATCGATTTTTGAAAAAAACTCAAGTAGGGCCCACTCGGGGTGGTGCCATATTCGAGTCAGTCAGGGCTAGACTAGGGTTAGTTGATGTCTTGGTTAGTGTTAGAGGTTTAGGAGAGTCAAAACCATTTTGAAAAACTCATTTTGAAAGTTAGTTTTTAAAACTAGTGTTTTTAAAGGTTTTTAAAGGTGTTTTAAAAAACGAAATGTAGAAAATGCCAAGTGGCATTACATTTGGAGATTTTTTAGGAAAGTCTAGGGGTTAATTAGGCATTAGTTTATATAATTTAGGCTAGGGGTAGTTAGGTCTTTCCACCCAAAAAAATCGCCCCCCTTAGAACAGTCCAATTTTTTTAAAACATTTGATTTTTAACCTAAAATTGTTTTATAAATAGAAGGCCATAGGGGGTCGATTTTTCCAACTTGCTCTCCTTGGGATTCTTGGAGCTTCTCTCTCCTCTCCAGCCCTTCCTCCATTGCTGCAACTCCAAGGTATTTATTTCTTTTAAATTCTTTAGTTTATTTAATACTTTTGTTATTTTAAACATGAATTTAGCCATTAATACCTCTTATTTCATGGATTCAACCATGGTTTCACCTCAAGAACCAGCAAGAACGGTCCAAGAAGGTGATCTAACCTTGTTTGGTGTATTTTACAGGGATTTTAATCCATTAGAATTAATTTTAATATGATTCTTTACATTATTAACCAATAAAATACATGATTTACCCTTTTAATGGGTTAAATCTATGTTTTAAAGGTGATATTGAATTTCAGCCATTGATTCCCTGTTTTTATTTTATTTTCATGGTTTATTCATGTTTTTTTTACGTTATATAGCATAGAAATAATTTTATTTACTGTTTTATGGTTTATTTTATGGGTTTACATTAGTTAATGCATGGTTTTTCAAGTTTCTTAAATTTCTGTGTGTTTTAGGTTTAGAATAGTAAAGATAATGTTATTTCGGATTGAAGTACTCATTGTTTATTTCTGATTTCTTTATATGTGATGAATTCATGAGTTATTGAGTTACTGTAGAAAAATCAGAGGTTTTGGATCTCGGGAACCCTGTCAAAAAAATCAGACATCAAATCGGGTTTTTAAAGCATTAAAATCATGGTTAAAATCAAGAAGGTAACTTGCTGTTACGATATTTCTCTCATCTTATATCCGATTTTAGATCTGTAAAGTGATATTGATTCACATTGAGTAGATCTGTCTGCTATGAAATTTTCGGATTTTTTGATCACTGTTTAGTATTTTTCCCATTTCAGAGAATCTGTTTTTAAATTTAGAACTCGTTAGGGTTTACCAAAACCCTAATCAGACTTGTGTTAGTCATAAATCCCAAACTACAGATCCAATTCATGATCTGTAAAAAGTGAGTATTCGTATTTTTATGTCTATTGTTCACCACTAAAATTTCAGAGATTTTTGTTTAGGATTACTATTTATGTATGTATTTTCAATCTGAAGTAGCCGTTTTAATCCCTGTTGAAAGTGATATATTTTAGCTCAGATTGCCAGATGGGTTTCTCCCTAACCGGAGATGCTTTTTCCGATATGTAAATTGGGAAATCTCTGTTTTTCTTCTTAGTTAGTCTCTGTAAAATTTCATAAATTTTCATGGATATTTGACCCCTAGTTCGGGTCTTGGATTGAAACTGGTTGATAAATTAGGTCAAAAATAGCATAATTTTAGGGTTGGATGCAATTTTCGGGTTAAGTTAATGTCAAAAAATTATTTTTGTAATTCTAATTCAAAATTAG